>NW_017198371.1:0-7715 GCF_001704415.2 Capra hircus
CGAATTCCCTGGATCCAGCGGGGCTGGACCCCGGCAGACTGAGATATCTGGGGGACTCTTGGAATGGTGGCACGACCCTGGAGTTTCTCCGCCTTCCTGTGGAGAGCGCCTCCTCATGAGATGCGACGGGAACACCGGGAATTCTTTCACGAACATGCAGGGAAAGGATACCTGACCTCGAGGTATGAGGCGGAAACGGGCTCCTCTGGATGTGGGCGGGATTCTCGTGCTTCCTCTCGAGTGGAGTCAGGTATGTCGGGGAACTTCTTCAGTTGCAGCAAGGGTGTGAAGGACCCTTTGGAAGTTCCAGATGTTAGGTATGGTTAGCTTCGAGACGCCTCAGAGGAAAAGGGCCTCATCTCGCCTGGAGGGGAGAACCTCCTGGATTTTCTCGAGTTGCGGCAGGTGCTCTTGACTTACTACGGGGACCTCAGGGACCCGCTCTGGTGGCCTCAGGAAAGGCCAGTCCCCATGCGAGTTGCTCTGGGGCCTCTCGGGAATTCCTCTCCCGTCGATGCCGGGGCCTAAGACCCTGTGTGGAGTCGGTGCCGAAAACCTGAGGTTTCCTCTCCAGTGCTGACATGGATCTTGGGGTACTTCTAGAGTCTCCCAGGGGAGTTAGTCGTCGTCTTGTGTGGGGGGCATGAACGTGCGCTTTCCTCCCGAGATGTAGCAGCAGTGCAACGCTTCCCTTCGCGTGGATCAAGGGATCTGTGGCTTTCACTCGAGGCTTTCCACGAGGCTTTCCCACAGGGCTGTCCCACGTGCCATCGTGGTGTGAGTCGATCCTCGGCTAGAAATTCGAGGCAGTGCAGGGAAATCAGGTTTCCCCTGAAATGGACTGAGACATCTGGGGACTCTGGAATGGTGGCACGACCCTGGAGTTCCTCTCGCCTTTCCTGTGGAGAGCGCCTCCTCTTGGGGATGCGACAGGAACGCCGGGAATTCTTTCCCGACCACGCAGGGAAAGGATCCCTCCTCTCGAGCTAGGAGGCGGAAACGGGGGCTCCTCTGGATGTGGGCGGGTCTCTGGTGCTTCTTCTCGAGTGGAGACGAGTATGTCGGGAAATTCTTGAGTTGCAGCAAGGGTGTGAAGGGTCCTTTGGAAGTTCCAAAGGTTAGGTGTGATTAGCCTCGAGACGCCTAAGCGGAAATAGGCCTCATCTCGCCTAGAGGGGAGAACCTCCTGGATTTTCTCGAGTTTTGGCAGGTGCTTTCGACTTACGACGGGGTCCTCAGGGACCCGCTCTGGTGGCCTCAGGAAAGGCCAGTCCCCATGCGAGTTGCTCGGACTCCTCTCGGGATTCTTCTCCCGTCGATGCCGGGGCATAAAACTTGTGTGGAGATGGTGCCGGAACCTGAGGATTCCTCTCCAGTGCTGACATGGATCTTGGGGTATTTCTGGAGTCTCCCCAGGGGAGTCAGTCCTCGTCTCGAGTGGGGGCATGCACGTGCGCTTCCCTCCCGAGCTGTAGCAGCAGTGTCACGCTTCCCTTCGCCTGGATCAAGGGATCTGTGCCTTTCCCTTGTGGCTCTCCCACGAGGCTTTCCCAGGAGGCTTTCCCACAGGGCTGTCCCACGTGCCACCGTGGTGTGAGTCGATCCTCGGCTTGAAAGTCGCGGCAATCGAGGGAAAACAGATTTCCCTGGAATGGACTTAGACATCTGCAGGACTCTGGGAATGGTGGCAAGACCCAGGAGTTCCTCTCGCCTTTCCTGTTGAGAGCGCCTCCTCTGGAGATGCGACGGGAAGGCCGGGAATTCTTTCCCGACCACGCAGGGAAAGGATCCCACCTCTCGAGCTATGCGGCGGAAACTGGGCTCCTCTGGATGTGGGCGGGACTCTCCTTCTTCCTCTCGACTGGAGATGGTATGTCGAGGAACTTGTTGAGTTGCAGCAAGGGTGTGAAAGACCCTTTGGAAGTTCCAGAGGTTAGGTGAGATTAGCCTCGAGACGCCTCAGCGGAAATGGCCTCATCTCGCTTGGAGGGGAGAACCTCCTGGATTTTCTCGAGTTGCAGCAGGTGCTCTCGACTTACGACGGGCCCCTTAGGGACACGCTCTGGTGGCCTCAGGAAAGGACAGTCCCCATGCGAGTTGCTCTGGGGCCTCTTGGGGATTCCTCTCCCGTCGATGCCGGGGGCCTAAGACCTTGTGTGGAGTCGGTGCCAGAACCTGAGGATTCCTCTCCAGTGCTGATATGGATCTTGGGGTACTTCTGGAGTGTCCCCACAGGGAGTCAGTCCTCGTCTCGAGTGGGGGCATGCACGTGCGCTTTCCTCCCGAGCTCTAGCAGCAGTGTCACGCTTCCCGTCGCGTGGATCAAGTGATCTTTGCCTTTCTCTTGAGGCTCTCCCACGAGGCTTTCCCAGGAGACTTTCCCCCAGGGATGTCCCACGTGCCACCGTGGTGTGAGTCGATCCTCGGCTTGAAAGTCGCGGTAATCGAGGGAAAACAGTTTTCCCTGGAATGGACTGAGACATCTGCGGGACTCTGGGAATGGTGGCAAGACCCGGGAGTTCCTCTCGCCTTTCCTGTGGAGAGCACCTTTTTTGAGATGCGACGGGAACGCCGGGAATTCTTTCCCGACCACGCAGGGAAAGGATCCCTCCTCTCGAGCTAGGAGGCGGAAACAGGGCTCCTCTGGATGTGGGCGGGAGTCTCGTGCTTCCTCTCGACTGGAGACGGGAATGTCGGGGAACTTCTTGAATTGCAGCAAGGGTGTGAAGGACCCTTTGGAAGTTCCAGAGGTTAGGTGTGATTAGCCTCGAGACGCCTCAGCAGAAATGGACCTCATCTCGCCCTCGAGGGGACAACCTCCTGGATTGTTTCTAGTTGCGGCAGGTGCTCTCGTCTTACGACGGGGACCTCAGGGACCCGCTCTGGTGGCCTCAGGAAAGGCCAGTCCCCATGCGAGTTGCTCGGGTCTCTCGGGATTTCTCTGCCGTCCATGCCGGGGCTTAAGACCTTGTGTGGTGTCGGAGCCGGAACGTAAGGATTCCTCTCTAGTGCTGGCATGGATCTTGGGGTACCTCTGCAGTCTCCCCAGGGGAGTCAGTCCTCGTCTCAAGTAGGGGCATGCACCTGCGCTTTCCTCCCGAACTGCAGCAGCAGTGTCACGCTTCCCCTCCCGTGGATCAAGGGATCAGTGGTTTCCCTCGGGGCTTTCCCATGAGGCTTTCACACGAGGCTTTCCCACAGGGCTGTCCCACGTGCCACCGTGGAGTCAGCCGATCCTCGGCTTGAAAGTCGAGGCAGTGCATGGAAAACAGTTTTCCCTGCAATGGACTGAGGCATCTGGGGGACTCTGGGAATGGTGGCATGACTCTGGAGTTCCTCTCGCCTTTCCTGTGGACAGCCCCTTCTCTTGAGATGGCACGGGAACGCCGGGAATTCTTTCCCGACCACGAAGGGAAAGGATCCGTCCAGTCGAGCTATGAGGCCGAAACGGGGCTCCTCTGGATGTGGGCGGGACTCTCGTGTTTCCTCTCGAGTGGAGACGGGTATGTCGGGGAACTTCTTGAGTTGCAGCATGGGTGTGAAGGAGCCTTTGGAAGTTCCAGAGGTTAGGTTTGATTAGCCTCGAGACGCCTCAGATGAAATGGGCCTCATCTCGCCTGTAGGGGAGAACCTCCTGGATTTTCTCGAGTTGCGGCAGGTGCTATCGACTTACGACAGGGACCTCAGGGACCCGCTCTGGTGACCTCAGGAAAGGCCAGTCCCCATGCGCGTTGCTCGGTGGTCTCTCGGGATTCCTCTCCCGTTGATTCTGGGGCCTAAGACCTTGTGTGGAGTCGGTGCCGGAACCTTCGGATTCCTCTGCAGTGCTGACATGGATCTTGGGGTACTTCTGGAGTCTCCCCAGAGGAGTCAGTCCTCGTCTCGTGTGGGGGAATGCACGTGCGATTTCCTCCCAAGCTGTAGCAGCAGTGTCATGCTTCCCTTCGCGAGGATCAAGGGATCTGTGGCTTTCCCTGGAGGCTTTCCCACGAGGCTTTCCTACGAGGCTTTCCCACGAGGCTTTCCCACGAGGCTTTCCCACAGGGCTGTCCCACGTGCCAGCGTGGTGTGAGTCGATCTTCGGCTTGAAAGTGGAGGCAGGGCAGGGAAAACACGTTTCCCTGGAATGGACTGAGACATCTCGGGGACTCTGGAATGGTGGCACGACCCTGGAGTTCCTCTCGCCTTTCCTGTGGAGAGCGCCTCCTCTTGAGATGCGACGGGAACGTGGGGAATTCTCTCCCCACCACGCAGGGAAAGGATCCCTCCTCTCGAGCTAGGAGGCGGAAACGGGGCTCCTCTGGATGTGGGCGGGACTCTCGTGCTTCCTCTCGAGTGGAGACGGGTATGTCGGGGAACTTCTTGAGTTGCAGCAAGGGTGTGAAGGACCCTTTGGAAGTTCCAGATGTTAGATGTGATTAGCCTCGAGACGCCTCAGCGGAAATGGGCCTCATCTCGCCTGGAGGGGAGAACCTCCTGGATTTTCTCGAGTTGCGGCAGGTGCTCTCGACTTACGACGGGGACCTCAGGGACCCGCTCTGGTGGCATCAGGAAAGGCCAGTTCCCAAGCGAGTTGCTCGGGGGCCTCTCGGGATTCATCTCCCGTCGATGCCGGGGCCTAAGACCTTGTGTGGAGTCAGTGCCGGAACCTGAGGATTCCTCTCCAGTGCTGACATGGATATGGGGTACTTCTGGAGTCTCCCCAGGGGAGTCAGTCCTCGTCTCGAGTGGGGGCATGCACGTGGGCTTTCCTCCCGAGCTGTAGCAGCAGTGTCGCTCTTCCCTTCTCGTGGATCAAGGCATCTGTGGCTTTCCCTCGAGGCTTTCCCACGAGGCTTTCCCACGAGGCTTTCCCACAGGGCTGTCCCACGTGCCACCGTGGTGTGAGTCGATCCTCGGCTTGAAAGTCAAGGCAGTGCAGGGAAAACAGGTTTCCCTGGAATGGACTGAAACATCTGGGGAACTCTGGGAATCGTGGCACGACCCTGGAGTTCCTCTCGCCTTTCCTGTGGAGAGCGCCTCCTCTTGAGGTGCGACGGGAACACTGGGAATTCTTTCCTGACCACGCAGGGAAAGGATCCCTTCTCTCGAGCTAGGAGGCGGAAACGGGGCTCCTCTGGATATGGGCGGGACTCTCGTGCTTCCTCTCGAGTGGAGACGGGTATGTCGGGGAACTTCTTGAGTCGCAGCAAGGGTGTGAAGGACCCTTTGGAAGTTCCAGAGGTTAGGTGTGGTTAGTCTCGACATGCCTCAGCGGAAATGGGCCTCATGTATCCTGGAATGGAGAGGCTCCTGGATATTCCCTAGTTTCAGCAGGTGCTCTCGAGTTACGACGGGGACTTCAGGGACCCGCTCTGGCGGCCACAGGAAAGGCCAGTCATCATGCGTGTTCCTAGGGGGCCTCTCGTGATTCCTCTCCCGTCGATGCCGGGCCTAAGACCTTGTGTGGAGTCGGGGCCGGAACCTGAGGATTCCTCTCCAGTACTGACATGGATTTTGGGGTACTTCTGGAGTCTCCACAAGGGAGTGAGGCCTCGTCTCGAGTGGGGGCATGAGCGTGCCCTTTCTTCCCATGCTGTAGCAGCAGTGTCACACTTCCCCTTGCGTGGACCAAGGGGTCTGTGGCTTTCCGTCGAGTCTTTCCCACGAGGCTTTCCCACAGCGCTGTCCCACGTGCCACGGTGGTGTGAGTCGATCCTCGGCGTGAAAGCCGAGGCAGTGAAGGGAAAACAAGTTCCTGTGGAATGGACTGAGACGTCTCGGGGAGTCTCGGAATGGTGGCACGACCCTGCAGTTCCTCTCCCCTTTCCTTTGGAGAGCGCCTCCCGTTGAGATGCGATGGGAATGCCGGGAATTCTTTCCCGACCAAGCAGGGAAAGGATCCCTCATCTCGAGCTACGAGGCGGAAACGGAGCTCCTCTGGATGTGGCCGGGACCCTCGTGCTTCCTCTTGAATGGAGACGGGTATGTCGGGGAACTTCTTGAGTTGCAGCATGACTGTGAAAGACTCTTTGGAAGTTCCAGAGGTCACGTGTGATTAGCCTCGAGACACCTCAGTGGAAACGGGCCTCATCTCGCCTGGAGGGGAGAACCTCCTGGATTTTACCGAGTTGCGGCAGGTGCTCTCGACTTACGACGGGGACCTCATGGACCCGCTCTGGTGACCTCAGTAAAGGCCAGTCCCCATGCGAGTTGCTAGAGGGCGTGTCACTATTCCTCTCCCCGTCAATGCCAGGGCCTAAGACCTTGTGTGGAGTCGGGGCCAGAACCTGAAGATTCCTCTCCAGGGCTGACATGCATCTTGAGGTACTTCTGGAGTCTCCCCAGGGTAGTCAGTCCTCGACTCGAGTGGGGGCATGCACGTGCGCTTTCCTCCCGTGCTGTAGCAGCAGTGTCAAGCTTCCCATCGCGTGGATCAAGGGATCTGTGGCTTTCCCTCGAGGCTTTCAGACGAGGCTTTCCCACAGGGCTCTCCCACGTACCACCGCGATCCTCGCCTCTGCCACCGCGATCCTCGCCGTGCAAGTCGAAGCAGTGCAGGGAAAACAGGATCCTCTGGAATGGACTGAGACATCTGGGGGATTCTTGGAATGGTGGCACGACCCATGAGTTCCTCTCGCCTTTCCTGTGCAGCGCGCCTCCTCTTGAGATGCGTCGGAAATGCCAGAAATTCTTCCCGAGGAAGCATAGAAGGATCCCTTATCTCGAGCTTGGAGGAGGAAACGGAGCTCCTCTGGAGGTGGCTGGACCCTCGTGCTTCCTCTGGAGTGGAGACGGGTATGTCGGGGAACTTCTTGAGTTGTAGCAAGGGTGTGTAGGACCCTTTGGAAGTTCCAGAGTTTAGGCGTGATTACTCTCGAGACGCCGCAGAGAAAATGGGCCTCATCTCGACTGAAGCAGAGAACCTCCTGGATTTTCTCGAGTTGCGGCAGGTGCTCTCAACATACGACCGTGACCTCAGGGACAGTGTAGCAGGTGTGTCACGCTTCCCGTCGCGGGGATCAAGGGATCTGTGGCTTTCCCTCGAGGCCTTCCCACAGGGCTGTCCCACGTGACACCATGGTGTGAGTCGATACTCGGCGTGAAAGTCGAGGCAGTGCAGGGAAAACAGGTTCCTCTGAAATGGACTGACACATTTGGGGGACTCTTGGAATGGTGGCTCGACCCTGGAGTTCCTCTCGCCTTTCCTATTGAGAGCCCTTACTCTTGAGATGCCACGGGAACGCCGAAAAATCTTTCCTGACTAAGCAGGATAGGATCCCTCATCTCAAGCTGCCAGGTGGAAACGGGGTTCCTCTGGATGTGGGCGGGACCCTCATGCTTCCTCTCTAGTGGAGACGGGTATGTCGGGGAACTTCTTGAGTTGCAGCAAGGACGCTTTTGAATTTCCAGAGTTTAGGTGTGATGAGCCTCCAGAACTCAGAGAAATGGGCCTCATCTCGCCTGGAGGGAGAACCTCCTGGATTTTTCTAGAGTTGGGCAGGGTCTCGAGTTAAGACGGGGACCTCAGGGACCCGCTCTGGTGGCCTCAGGAAAGGCCAGTGCCCATGGGAGTTGCAAGGGGGCCTTTCGGGATTCCTCTCCCTCGATGTTGGGCCTAAGACCTTGTGTGGAGTCGGGGCCGGAACCTGAGGATTCCTCCCCAGTGCTGACATGGGTCTTGGCGCGTATTTCTGGAGTCTCCCCTGGGGAGTCCAGTGCTCCTCTCGTGTGGG
>NW_017198372.1:0-7715 GCF_001704415.2 Capra hircus
TCTGCAGCGGTCGAGTCGGCACCGATGCCGCCAGGGCCTCATAAGTCCTTAGCAGCCTGGGAATCGATGATCCATGTCGTTGGAAATGCAGAAAGAGGAAAGAGGGGTCGTTCTTAAGGGGAGCAAGACTAGACTTTTTGACTGAAGGAAATGGTCTCTTTGGGAGAATAGATCTAGTCGCTTTGTGAATCCATCCCTAGGTCCTTGGCTATGCAACGAGTCACTCCATCACTCTCGCGCGAAGACGACATAGACCTTCACCGGGCATACATGCGGGGGAAAGAGGATTTTCGTAGGTTGGGCTGATGGTTGCTGCTCTGAATCTCGCAACTATTCCGCTGCCCTATCGGAATATACTAGCATCGAGGAGACATAAAGGAGTCCCCTCATTCAGCACGACTCATGTGAAGCTTTGGGTCGATCCGTTCCTTTCTTGATTGGAACTCACGACACCCTCACCCTACAGGAATGTCACTTTATCTGGAGGTGGTGCCTGGTTTAAGAAAAAAAACACCCTTGGAACACAGAAGTGTTTTGGGGATCAGAAAGAAAGGATCGTCACATGTCAGCAGGCCTCACGGCCAGAAGATTAGGTCACATCCCTAAGACCTGTTTGGTTTTTTTTTGTTTGCTTGTTTTTTGTTTGTTTTTCTCGTACATTTACGTGAAGCAACCTGATTCTGAGAAAGGTCGGGACTCCTGGCCCCCGCGGACTCTGTATTCATCCCCTATATGTCACAGAAGGGATAGAAGCAAACCCCACACGAAAGAAATCGGATCCGTTTCCGGAAAGACTGATACCCGCATGTCGCTTCTTTCCTGCTCCCCGTTTCTCTGGCCGAATCCCAAGGGATTCAGCCTCTTTTCCTCCGCTCATTTTCCTACGACACTATGCGTTTCTAATCTCTCTATATCTCTGTCATTCGATATGTACGTATCCAAGGACGCCAACGCCGTCCCCACCTTCGAATTCCTGGATCCGACGGGGCTGGACCCCGGCAGGAGGCCGGCGTGTGGTGGGGCACGCGCAGGTGGTGCTGCGTGGGTGTGGGGGGGAGGGGTAATGTGTGCGGTGTGTGTATAGGTTCACGTGAGGCCGAGCGTGTGTCGGGTGGGCACCATGGGTGTGTGCGTGTGGGATGCGCCAGTGGGTGTGGCGTGGCGCGTGGCCGGAAGGGGTGGGGCCGTGCAGAGACAGTGGCCCAGAGACACAGCCAGGCAAAGGACAACGCAGCGTGCGTGCGTGTAGGGGGTAGGGGCAGTGTGTGGTGTGCGGCCTTGTGCGAGCGGGGTGCGAACGGGCTGCGTGTGTGTGTGTGTGCGTGTGCGTGTGTGTGTGTGTGTGTGTGTGTGTGTCTGCGTCGGGATGTGTGTGTGCGCGGTGCAGGCAGGGTGTGCGTGCGGGCATGCGTGTGGTGTGTGGTGCGCCTGTGGTTGTGGGTGTGGTGGAGGGTGGGTGGCACAGAGACACAGCTGGGCGAAGGACAATGCAGTGTGGGGGGGGGCGGGGGGCGGGAGAGGTGAGGGGCGGGGTTCATCATCTGAAAGGTGAAAGGCACAGGGACGCACGCACGGACGCACCCACCCACCCACGCATGCACGCACGCAGGCACCCAGCCACGCACCCACCCACCCACCCACCCACCTGCCCACGCGCCCACGCACGCACGTGCCCGTCCACGCTGTTGTGTGACGAGCTGGGTGGATCTAAGCGTGTGATGACTCTGTCCATCGGGTGGAAATCACAGATCTCAGAGAGGTTAGGATGGGAGCAGGGGCTTTGTCGCAGTGAGACGGACAACACACTGATGATCGACTTAAAGGTCAATAGAGAGGGGTCTGAAACCTCCCAGAAGGAAATCACAGCACTTTATCAAAGTTTGGTGTTACTATTTGTTCTGGCATAGTCACCAAGTGTAAACGGTTCATTTCTGAATGTCATTTCTGTCCCGCTGAGAACTCCCTGCCTTCAGGCGCGCGAGGGGAGCAGGTTTCTCTCCAATCCACGGCCATGCATCGTTTTCGCCCTGTTCAAAAGAAGAAAAAAAAAAAAAAAAGACCAAAACGTATTTGTTTATCTCAGCCTGTTTTCTGGGCCGAGGCCAAAGACCTCTTCAAGCGTGTCCAAAGGATCTGACAGGATGGGAGGGAGGGTGCAGGTCAAGAGATCCACAGAATCTGTCACAGCTGTGACTCGGGCCTTTTTCAGAAACAGGCCCATTTGGATGATTCCCTGGACAGGAGTCACCCCAGGAGTTTCCTTGAAGGGATCGAGTTGAGCTGCAGGAGTCGGGAGCGTGACCCCGCCGCCGCCAGAGGGCCTCCTCAGCCCGGCAGGCCGGCAGGCAGGCAGGCCAGGCCGGCAGGCAGGCAGGCAGGCAGGCAGGCAGGCAGGCAGGCAGGCAGGCAGGCAGGGGCTATTGTCTGTGGGCCCCACCGCCACCCTCCCCCACCCTCCCCCTGCAGGGCCTCGTCCGATAGCTTCATTCAAATGCAGAAAGCTTTCCAGTCAAGTCAGAGCCTTTGACTTCGCCTCGAGCTTCTCTCCATTGAATGGTGATCCGCCCCACCCACCCCTCTTCCCATCCCCATCCCCATCCCCATCCCCCCATTCCACGTCTCCACCTTGAGACTGCCCCTTTCGGCACCGTGCGGAGGAAGGGGGCTGGGGGGGTGGGGAGGGTGGCCGAGGGACACACTCGCCTCGCGTCAGGCCAAAGGAGTCTCCTCCTTTTCTGTCACCCAGGAAACCCCGCTCGTGCGTGCGAGGATCACGGACGTGCGTCGAAGCAGCCGTCTTCCCTTGGCAGCTTCCCCTCCGTGGGAGGAGGCTTTCATTCCTGCCTGCCTCCAGTTCCGTTCCGTTCAGTCGCTCAGTCGTGTCCGACTCTTTGCGACCCCATGAGTCGCAGCACGCCAGGCCTCCCTGTTCATCCCCATCTCCCGGAGTTCACTCAGACTCACGTCCCTCGAGTCCGTGATGCCATCCAGCCATCTCATCCTCGGTCGTCCCCTTCTCCTCCTGCGCCCAATCCCTCCCAGCATCCGAGTTTGTTTCCAGTGAGTCCACTCTTCTCATGAGGTGGCCAAAGGACTGGAGTTTCAGCTTTCGCATCATTCCTTCCAAAGAAATCCCAGGGCTGATCTCCTTCAGAATGGACTGGTTGGATCTCCTCGCAGTCCAAGGGACTCTCGAGAGTCTTCTCCAACACCACAGTTCGCAAGCATCCATCCTTCGGCGCTCAGCCTCCTTCACAGTCCAGCTCTCACATCCATCCGTGAGCAAGGAAAAACCATAGCCTTGACTAGACGGACCTTAGTCGGCAACGTCGCGTCACTGCTTTGGAAGATGCTATCTAGGTTGGTCGTCCCTTTTCTTCCCAGGAGTCAGCGTCTTGGAACGTCATGGCTACAGTCACCATCTGCAGGGATTCTGGAGCGCCCCCCCCCCCCAAATAAAGTCTGACCCTGTTTCCACCGGTTCCCCATCTATTTCCCACGAAATGATGGGACCGCATGCCATGATCTCCGTTTTCTGAATGTTGAGCTTTAGGCCAACGTGTTCACTCTCCTCTTTCCCTTTCCTCAAGAGGCTTTTCAGCTCCTCTTCCCTTTCTGCCATAAGGGTGGTGTCCTCTGCATATCTGAGGGATCGCTATCTCTCCCGGCCATCTCGAGTCCAGCTTGCGTGTCTTCCAGTCCAGCGTCTCTCACGATGTCCTCTGCATAGAATGAAATAAGCAGGGTGACAATATACAGCCTGACGTCCCCTTTCCCAGACCCGCTGACCTGCCATTGAGTCCTCAGTCAGGGCACGTGAGACTGTGGACTGACCGAAGATGGAGGTCCGTTGGGAAGGAGGACGTCAAGGCTGTACATTGTCACCCTGCTTATTTCACTTCTATGCAGAGGACATCGTGAGAGACGCTGGACTGGAAGACACGCAAGCTGGACTCGAGATGGCGGGAGAGATAGCGATCCCCTCAGATATGCAGAGGACACCACCCTTATGGCAGAAAGGGAAGAGGAGCTGAAAAGCCTCTTGAGGAAAGGAAAGAGGAGAGTGAACACGTTGGCCTAAAGCTCAACATTCAGAAAACGGAGATCATGGCATGCGGTCCATCATTTCGTGGGAAATAGATGGGGAACCGGTGGAAACAGGGTCAGACTTTATTTGGGGGGGGGGGGGCGCTCCAGAATCCCTGCAGATGGTGACTGTAGCCATGACGTTCCAAGACGCTGACTCCTGGGAAGAAAAGGACGACCAACCTAGATAGCATCTTCCAAAGCAGTGACGCGACGTTGCCGACTAAGGTCCGTCTAGTCAAGGCTATGGTTTTTCCTTGCTCACGGATGGATGTGAGAGCTGGACTGTGAAGGAGGCTGAGCGCCGAAGGATGGATGCTTGCGAACTGTGGTGTTGGAGAAGACTCTCGAGAGTCCCTTGGACTGCGAGGAGATCCAACCAGTCCATTCTGAAGGAGATCAGCCCTGGGATTTCTTTGGAAGGAATGATGCGAAAGCTGAAACTCCAGTCCTTTGGCCACCTCATGAGAAGAGTGGACTCACTGGAAACAAACTCGGATGCTGGGAGGGATTGGGCGCAGGAGGAGAAGGGGACGACCGAGGATGAGATGGCTGGATGGCATCACGGACTCGAGGGACGTGAGTCTGAGTGAACTCCGGGAGATGGGGATGAACAGGGAGGCCTGGCGTGCTGCGACTCATGGGGTCGCAAAGAGTCGGACACGACTGAGCGACTGAACGGAACGGAACTGGAGGCAGGCAGGAATGAAAGCCTCCTCCCACGGAGGGGAAGCTGCCAAGGGAAGACGGCTGCTTCGACGCACGTCCGTGATCCTCGCACGCACGAGCGGGGTTTCCTGGGTGACAGAAAAGGAGGAGACTCCTTTGGCCTGACGCGAGGCGAGTGTGTCCCTCGGCCACCCTCCCCACCCCCCCAGCCCCCTTCCTCCGCACGGTGCCGAAAGGGGCAGTCTCAAGGTGGAGACGTGGAATGGGGGGATGGGGATGGGGATGGGGATGGGAAGAGGGGTGGGTGGGGCGGATCACCATTCAATGGAGAGAAGCTCGAGGCGAAGTCAAAGGCTCTGACTTGACTGGAAAGCTTTCTGCATTGAATGAAGCTATCGGACGAGGCCCTGCAGGGGGAGGGTGGGGGAGGGTGGCGGTGGGGCCCACAGACAATAGCCCCTGCCTGCCTGCCTGCCTGCCTGCCTGCCTGCCTGCCTGCCTGCCTGCCTGCCCCGGCCTGCCTGGCCTGCCGGCCTGCCGGGCTGAGGAGGCCCTCTGGCGGCGGCGGGGTCACGCTCCCGACTCCTGCAGCTCAACTCGATCCCTTCAAGGAAACTCCTGGGTGACTCCTGTCCAGGGAATCATCCAAATGGGCCTGTTTCTGAAAAAGGCCCGAGTCACAGCTGTGACAGATTCTGTGGATCTCTTGACCTGCACCCTCCCTCCCATCCTGTCAGATCCTTTGGACACGCTTGAAGAGGTCTTTGGCCTCGGCCCAGAAAACAGGCTGAGATAAACAAATACGTTTTGGTCTTTTTTTTTTTTTTTCTTCTTTTGAACAGGGCGAAAACGATGCATGGCCGTGATTGGAGAGAAACCTGCTCCCCTCGCGCGCCTGAAGGCAGGGAGTTCTCAGCGGGACAGAAATGACATTCAGAAATGAACCGTTTACACTTGGTGACTATGCCAGAACAAATAGTAACACCAAACTTTGATAAAGTGCTGTGATTTCCTTCTGGGAGGCTTCAGACCCCTCTCTATTGACCTTTAAGTCGATCATCAGTGTGTTGTCCGTCTCACTGCGACAAAAGCCCCTGCTCCCATCCTAACCTCTCTGAGATCTGTGATTTCCACCCGATGGACAGAGTCATCACACGCTTAGATCCACCCAGCTCGTCACACAACAGCGTGGACGGGCACGTGCGTGCGGTGGGCGCGTGGGCAGGTGGGTGGGTGGGTGGGTGGGTGCGTGGCTGGGTGGCCTGCGTGCGTGCATGCGTGGTGGGTGGGTGCGTCCGTGCGTGCGTCCCTGTGCCTTTCACCTTCAGATGATGAACCCCGCCCCCTCACCTTCTGCAGCGGTCGAGTCGGCACCGATGCCGCCAGGGCCTCATAAGTCCTTAGCAGCCTGGGAATCGATGATCCATGTCGTTGGAAATGCAGAAAGAGGAAAGAGGGGTCGTTCTTAAGGGGAGCAAGACTAGACTTTTTGACTGAAGGAAATGGTCTCTTTGGGAGAATAGATCTAGTCGCTTTGTGAATCCATCCCTAGGTCCTTGGCTATGCAACGAGTCACTCCATCACTCTCGCGCGAAGACGACATAGACCTTCACCGGGCATACATGCGGGGGAAAGAGGATTTTCGTAGGTTGGGCTGATGGTTGCTGCTCTGAATCTCGCAACTATTCCGCTGCCCTATCGGAATATACTAGCATCGAGGAGACATAAAGGAGTCCCTATTCAGCACGACTCATGTGAAGCTTTGGGTTCGATCCGTTCCTTTCTTGATTGGAAACTCCCCGACACCCCTCACGCCTAAAATTGGGCAGAATGTCAGCTTTATCTGGAGGTGGTGCCTGGTTTAAGAAAAAAAACAGCACCCTTGGACACAGAAAGTGTTTTTGCGGATCAGAAAGAAAACGGATCGTCACAATGTCAGCAGGGGCCTCACGGCCAGGAGATTAGTCACATCCCTAAGACCTGTTTGGTTTTTGTTTGCTGTTTTTGTTTGTTTTTGTCTCTCGTAGCAATTTACGTGAAGCGCACGGCTGATCTCTGAGAATAGGCGGGACTACCTGGCCCCCGCGGGACCTGTATTCATCCGGCTATACGTCAGCAGAATGGGATAGAAGCAAACCCCACCACGAAAGAAATCGATGCACGAGTTTCCGGAAAGACTGATACCCGCATGTCGCTTGCTTCCTGCTCCCGCGTTCTCGTGGCCGAATCCCCAAGGATTCAGCCTCTTTTCCTCCGCTCATTTTCCTACACACTAATGCGTTTCTAATCTCTCTGATATCTCTGTCATTCGATACGTAACGCTATCCATAGGCGCCAACGCGTCCCCTACCTTCAGAATTCCCTGCGGATGCGCGACGGGGCTGGACCCGGCGGAGGGCGGCGTGTGGGTGGTGTGTCTGGGCACAGCGTCAGGTGTGCTGCGTGGTGTGGGGGGGGAGGGGTAATGTGTGGGCGTGTGTGTAATAGGTTGCCGAACGTGAGGCCGCGAGCGTGTGTCGGTGGGCACCAGGTGTGTGCGTGTGGGACTGCGCCACGTGCGGTTGTGGGCGTTGGCGTGCCGGGGGAAGGGTGGCGTGCAGAGACATGGCCGCACGAGACACAGCCGAGGCAAAAGGACAACGCCAGTGTGGGCGTGCGTGTAGGGGGTTAGGGGGGAAGATTGTGTGGTGTGCGCGGCCTGTTGCGAGCTGGGGTGCGAACGGGGCTGCGTGTGTGTGTGCGTGTGTGTGTGTGTGTGTGTGTGTGTGTGTGTGTGTGTGTGTGTCTGCGTGCGGGATGGTGTGTTGTGCGCGTGTGCAGGGCAGGGTGTGCGTGCGTGGCCGGGGCATGCGTGTCGGTGTCGTGGTGCGCCTGTGGTTGTGGCGTGTGGTGAGGGTGGGTTGGCACAGAGACACAGCTGGGCGAAGGACATGCAGTGTGGGGGGGGGGCGGGGGCGGAG
>NW_017198373.1:0-7714 GCF_001704415.2 Capra hircus
CAGCAGGCTCCTTCAGCGGTTCCTTGGCCGCCCAGACAAAGCTCCGCACGGAGAGCACCAGGTTCCAAGGGCCCCTGGCTGGGTTTTGCATCCCCACACTCCCAGAGGCTGACTCCGTGGTGCCTAGAAAGTGTGTGAGAGACGTAGGTTCCCTAGCACTCTCCTCCCAGCAAGAGACTGTGCAGGTGTTGGGGCCTGATCCTGCGTGTCTGGGTTCCCGCCCACAGCCTCAACTCAGGGGAAGCAGCCCCTGAGGCAAGACCTGCTGGAGAGCCCTGCGGCGACCCGCCTGATAGCGAGAGCACAGCCAGCAGTGAAGCGAGCCTCCTCGGGAGAAGAGGAGGCAGCCGAGCCCAGTCAAGAGGAAAGCCCTGCTTGCACGGAGCTAAGTGGCGCCTCCAGTACGGCAGAGCTCTAGCTCTGCTCAGAGCCCCGATCTGGCAGAGTTCCTGGCGCGAGGCTGCTCTGCCGGGGCTAGCCTTGCCAGACTTGCCTTGCTTTAGGCTGCCTCTCCAGGAAGGAGCAGGCAGCAGGAGCCTGGGAGTCGCCACTGGCGCCTTTCTTGCCTCAGCTCCAATCCTGCCTTGCCTTTGCACTTAGGTCCCAGTCCTCCTTAAGGAGAGCTTAGGGGGCTGGTGGGTTGCACACTGCCAAGGGCTCCAGCAGTGGAGAATTGTGTCAGAGGGAAGGGAAGGGCAACTGCAGGGCTCCTCCAGCGGTTGCTTGGCCGCCCAGATTCAGCGCCACACGGAGAGCACCAGGCTCCAGGGCCCTGGCTGGGGTTTTCAGCCCCGCACACACGGAGGCTGATTCCTTGGGTGCCCAGAAAGTGTATGACAGACGTAGGTTCCCTAGCACTCTCCTCCCCAGCAGAGACATGTGCAGGTGTTTGGGGCCTGATCCTGCGTGTCTGGGTTCCTGCCCACAGCCCCAACTCAGGGGAAGCAGCCCTGAGGCAAGACCTGCTGGAGGCCCCTGCGCCCCCGCCTGATAGGCGAGTGCACAGCCAGCAGGGAAGCGAGCCTCCTCGGGGGAAGAGGAGGCAGCAAGTCCCCGTCAAGCTGAAATCCCTGCTTACACGAAGCTAAGTGCGACTCCAGTACGGCAGATCTCTAGCTCTGTTCAGAGGCCCGATCTGGCAGAGTTCCTGGCACCAAGATGCTCTGCCATAGGCGAGCCTTGCGCAGACTTGCCTTGCTTTAAGGCTCCCTCCCCAGGAAGGAGCAGGCTGTGTGAGGCTCGGAAACGCCACTGGCGCCTTCCTGGCTTCAGCTCTACCCTGCCTTGCCTTTGCACTTAGGTCCCAAGCGTCCTTGAGGAGGGCTTAGGGGCTGGTGGGTTGCACACTGCCAAGGGCTCCAGCAGTGAAAGCTCTGTCAGAGGGAAGCGAAGGGCAACAGCAGGGCTCCTTCAGCGGTTCCTTGGCCGCCCAGACAAAGCTCCGCACGGAGAGCACCAGGTTCCAAGGGCCCCTGGCTGGGTTTTGCATCCCCACACTCCCAGAGGCTGACTCCGTGGGTGCCTAGAAAGTGTGTGAGAGACGTAGGTTCCCTAGCACTCTCCTCCCAGCAGAGACATGTGCAGGTGGTTGGGGCCTTATCCTGCGTGTCTGGGTTCCCGCCCACAGCCTCAACTCAGGGGAAGCAGCCCCTGAGGCAAGACCTGCTGGAGGAGCCCTGCGCGCCCGCCTGATAGGCGAGAGCACAGCCAGCAGTGTAGCGAGCCTCCTCGGGAGAAGAGGAGGCAGCCGAGCCCAGTCAAGAGAAAGCCCTGCTTGCACGGAGCTAAGTGGGCCTCCAGTACGGCAGAGCTCTAGCTCTGCTCAGAGCCCGATCTGGCAGAGTTTCTGGCGCGAGGCTGCTCGGCCGGGGCTCGCCTTGCCAGACTTGCCTTGCTTTTAGGCTCCCTCCCCAGGAAGGAGCTGTCTGAGCGAGCCTGGGAGACGCCACTGGTGCCTTCCTTGCCTCAGCTCCAATCCTGCCTTGCCTTTGCACATAGGTGCCAGGCGTGGTTGGGGAGGGCTTAGGGGTGGTGGGTTGCACACTGCCAAGGGCTTCAGCAGTGAGAGCTCTGTCAGAGGGAAGGGAAGGGCAACTGCAGGGCTCCTCCAGCGGTTTCTAGGCCGCCTAGAATCAGCGCCGCACCGAGAGCACCAGGCTCCCAGGGCCCTGGCTGGGGTTTTCAGCCCCGCACACACGGAGGCTGATTCCTTGGGTGCCCAGAAAGTGTATGACAGACGTAGGTTCCCTAGCACTCTCCTCCCCAGCAGAGACATGTGCAGGTGGTTGGGGCCTGATCCTGCGTGTCTGGGTTCCTGCCCACAGCCCCAACTCAGGGGAAGCAGCCCCTGAGGCAAGACCTGCTGGAGGAGCCCTGCGCCCGCCTGATAGGCGAGTGCACAGCCAGCAGGGAAGCGAGCCTCCTCGGGGAAGAGGAGGCAGCCCAGCCCCGTCAAGTTGAAAGCCCTGCTTGCACGGAGCTAAGTGCGCCTCCAGTACGGCAGAGCTCTAGCTCTGCTCAGAGCCCCGATCTGGCAGAGTTCCTGGCGCGAGGCTGCTCTGCCGGGGGCTAGCCTTGCCAGACTTGCCTTGCTTTTAGGCTGCCTCTCCAGGAAGGAGCAGGCAGCAGGAGCCTGGGAGTCGCCACTGGCGCCTTTCTTGCCTCAGCTCCAATCCTGCCTTGCCTTTGCACTTAGGTCCCAGTCCTCCTTAAGGAGAGCTTAGGGGCTGGTGGGTTGCACACTGCCAAGGGCTCCAGCAGTGAGAATTCTGTCAGAGGGAAGGGAAGGGCAACTGCAGGGCTCCTCCAGCGGTTGCTTGGCCGCCCAGATTCAGCGCCACACGGAGAGCACCAGGCTCCCAGGGCCCCTGGCTGGGGTTTTCAGCCCCGCACACACGGAGGCTGATTCCTTGGGTGCCCAGAAAGTGTATGACAGACGTAGGTTCCCTAGCACTCTCCTCCCAGCAGAGACATGTGCAGGTGTTTGGGGCCTGATCCTGCGTGTCTGGGTTCCTGCCCACAGCCCCAACTCAGGGGAAGCAGCCCCTGAGGCAAGACCTGCTGGAGGAGCCCTGCGCCCCGCCTGATAGGCGAGTGCACAGCCAGCAGGGAAGCGAGCCTCCTCGGGGGAAGAGGAGGCAGCAAGTCCCCGTCAAGCTGAAATCCCTGCTTACACGAAGCTAAGTGCGACTCCAGTACGGCAGATCTCTAGCTCTGTTCAGAGGCCCGATCTGGCAGAGTTCCTGGCACCAAGATGCTCTGCCATAGGCGAGCCTTGCGCAGACTTGCCTTGCTTTAAGGCTCCCTCCCCAGGAAGGAGCAGGCTGTGTGAGGCTCGGAAACGCCACTGGCGCCTTCCTGGCTTCAGCTCTACCCCTGCCTTGCCTTTGCACTTAGGTCCCAAGCGTCCTTGAGGAGGGCTTAGGGGCTGGTGGGTTGCACACTGCCAAGGCTCCAGCAGTGAAAGCTCTGTCAGAGGGAAGCGAAGGGCAACAGCAGGGCTCCTTCAGCGGTTCCTTGGCCGCCCAGACAAAGCTCCGCACGGAGAGCACCAGGTTCCAAGGGCCCCTGGCTGGGTTTGCATCCCCACACTCCAGAGGCTGACTCCGTGGGTGCCTAGAAAGTGTGTGAGAGACGTAGGTTCCTAGCACTCTCCTCCCCAGCAGAGACATGTGCAGGTGGTTGGGCCTTATCCTGCGTGTCTGGGTTCCCGCCCACAGCCTCAACTCAGGGGAAGCAGCCCCTGAGGCAAGACCTGCTGGAGGAGCCCTGCGCGCCGCCTGATAGGCGAGAGCACAGCCAGCAGTGTAGCGAGCCTCCTCGGGAGAAGAGGAGGCAGCCGAGCCCAGTCAAGAGGAAAGCCCTGCTTGCACGGAGCTAAGTGGCCTCCAGTACGGCAGAGCTCTAGCTCTGCTCAGAGCCCGATCTGGCAGAGTTCCTGGCGCGAGGCTGCTCGCCGGGGCTAGCCTTGCCCAGACTTGCCTTGCTTTTAGGCTCCTCCCAGGAAGGAGCAGGCAGCAGGAGCCTGGGAGTCGCCACTGGCGCCTTTCTTGCCTCAGCTCCAATCCTGCCTTGCCTTTGCACTTAGGTCCCAGTCCTCCTTAAGGAGAGCTTAGGGGGTGGTGGGTTGCACACTGCCAAGGGCTCCAGCAGTGAGAATTCTGTCAGAGGGAAGGGAAGGGCAACTGCAGGGCTCCTCCAGCGGTTGCTTGCCGCCCAGATTCAGCGCCACACGGAGAGCACCAGGCTCCCAGGGCCCCTGGCTGGGGTTTTCAGCCCCGCACACACGGAGGCTGATTCCTTGGGTGCCCAGAAAGTGTATGACAGACGTAGGTTCCCTAGCACTCTCCTCCCCAGCAGAGACATGTGCAGGTGTTTGGGCCTGATCCTGCGTGTCTGGGTTCCTGCCCACAGCCCAACTCAGGGGAAGCAGCCCCTGAGGCAAGACCTGCTGGAGGAGCCCTGCGCCCCCGCCTGATAGGCGAGTGCACAGCCAGCAGGGAAGCGAGCCTCCTCGGGGGAAGAGGAGGCAGCAAGTCCCCGTCAAGCTGAAATCCCTGCTTACACGAAGCTAAGTGCGACTCCAGTACGGCAGATCTCTAGCTCTGTTCAGAGGCCCGATCTGGCAGAGTTCCTGGCACCAAGATGCTCTGCCATAGGCGAGCCTTGCGCAGACTTGCCTTGCTTTAAGGCTCCCTCCCAGGAAGGAGCAGGCTGTGTGAGGCTCGGAAACGCCACTGGCGCCTTCCTGGCTTCAGCTCTACCCCTGCCTTGCCTTTGCACTTAGGTCCCAAGCGTCCTTGAGGAGGCTTAGGGGCTGGTGGGTTGCACACTGCCAAGGGCTCCAGCAGTGAAAGCTCTGTCAGAGGGAAGCGAAGGGCAACAGCAGGGCTCCTTCAGCGGTTCCTTGGCCGCCCAGACAAAGCTCCGCACGGAGAGCACCAGGTTCCAAGGGCCCCTGGCTGGGTTTTGCATCCCACACTCCAGAGGCTGACTCCGTGGGTGCCTAGAAAGTGTGTGAGAGACGTAGGTTCCCTAGCACTCTCCTCCCCAGCAGAGACATGTGCAGGTGGTTGGGGCCTGATCCTGCGTGTCTGGGTTCCCGCCCACAGCCCAACTCAGGGGAAGCAGCCCCTGAGGCAAGACCTGCTGGAGGAGCCCTGCGCGCCCGCCTGATAGGCGAGAGCACAGCCAGCAGTGTAGCGAGCCTCCTCGGGAAAGAGGAGGCAGCCGAGCCCAGTCAAGAGGAAAGCCCTGCTTGCACGGAGCTAAGTGCGCCTCCAGTACGGCAGAGCTCTAGCTCTGCTCAGAGCCCCGATCTGGCAGAGTTCCTGGCGCGAGGCTGCTCTGCCGGGGGCTAGCCTTGCCCAGACTTGCCTTGCTTTTAGGCTGCCTCCCAGGAAGGAGCAGGCAGCAGGAGCCTGGGAGTCGCCACTGGCGCCTTTCTTGCCTCAGCTCCAATCCTGCCTTGCCTTTGCACTTAGGTCCCAGTCCTCCTTGGAGAGCTTAGGGGCTGGTGGGTTGCACACTGCCAAGGGCTCCAGCAGTGAGAATTCTGTCAGAGGGAAGGGAAGGGCAACTGCAGGGCTCCTCCAGCGGTTGCTTGGCCGCCCAGATTCAGCGCCACACGGAGAGCACCAGGCTCCCAGGGCCCTGGCTGGGGTTTTCAGCCCCGCACACACGGAGGCTGATTCCTTGGGTGCCCAGAAAGTGTATGACAGACGTAGGTTCCCTAGCACTCTCCTCCCCAGCAGAGACATGTGCAGGTGTTTGGGGCCTGATCCTGCGTGTCTGGGTTCCTGCCCACAGCCCCAACTCAGGGGAAGCAGCCCCTGAGGCAAGACCTGCTGGAGGAGCCCTGCGCCCCCGCCTGATAGGCGAGTGCACAGCCAGCAGGGAAGCGAGCCTCCTCGGGGAAGAGGAGGCAGCAAGTCCCCGTCAAGCTGAAATCCCTGCTTACACGAAGCTAAGTGCGACTCCAGTACGGCAGATCTCTAGCTCTGTTCAGAGGCCCGATCTGGCAGAGTTCCTGGCACCAAGATGCTCTGCCATAGGCGAGCCTTGCGCAGACTTGCCTTGCTTTAAGGCTCCCTCCCCAGGAAGGAGCAGGCTGTGTGAGAGCTCGGAAACGCCACTGGCGCCTTCCTGGCTTCAGCTCTACCCTGCCTTGCCTTTGCACTTAGGTCCCAAGCGTCCTTGAGGAGGGCTTAGGGCTGGTGGTTTGCACACTGCCAAGGGCTCCAGCAGTGAAAGCTCTGTCAGAGGGAAGCGAAGGGCAACAGCAGGGCTCCTTCAGCGGTTCCTTGGCCGCCCAGACAAAGCTCCGCACGGAGAGCACCAGGTTCCAAGGGCCCTGGCTGGGTTTTGCATCCCCACACTCCCAGAGGCTGACTCCGTGGGTGCCTAGAAAGTGTGTGAGAGACGTAGGTTCCCTAGCACTCTCCTCCCCAGCAGAGACATGTGCAGGTGGTTGGGCCTTATCCTGCGTGTCTGGGTTCCGCGCCCACAGCCTCAACTCAGGGGAAGCAGCCCCTGAGGCAAGACCTGCTGGAGGAGCCCTGCGCCCCGCCTGATAGGCGAGAGCACAGCCAGCAGTGTAGCGAGCCTCCTCGGGAGAAGAGGAGGCAGCCGAGCCCAGTCAAGAGGAAAGCCCTGCTTGCACGGAGCTAAGTGGGCCTCCAGTACGGCAGAGCTCTAGCTCTGCTCAGAGCCCGATCTGGCAGAGTTTCTGGCGCGAGGCTGCTCGGGGGCTCGCCTTGCCCCAGACTTGCCTTGCTTTAGGCTCCCTCCCCAGGAAGGAGCTGTCTGAGCGAGCCTGGGAGACGCCACTGGTGCCTTCCTTGCCTCAGCTCCAATCCTGCCTTGCCTTTGCACATAGGTGCCAGGCGTCGTTGGGGAGGGCTTAGGGGGTGGTGGTTGCACACTGCCAGGGCTTCAGCAGTGAGAGCTCTGTCAGAGGGAAGGGAAGGGCAACTGCAGGGCTCCTCCCAGCGGTTTCTAGGCCGCCTAGAATCAGCGCCGCACCGAGAGCACCAGGCTCCCAGGGCCCCTGGCTGGGGTTTTCAGCCCCGCACACACGGAGGCTGATTCCTTGGTGCCCAGAAAGTGTATGACAGACGTAGGTTCCCTAGCACTCTCCTCCCCAGCAGAGACATGTGCAGGTGGTTGGGGCCTGATCCTGCGTGTCTGGGTTCCTGCCCACAGCCCCAACTCAGGGGAAGCAGCCCCTGAGGCAAGACCTGCTGGAGGAGCCCTGCGCCCCCGCCTGATAGGCGAGTGCACAGCCAGCAGGGAAGCGAGCCTCCTCGGGGGAAGAGAGGCAGCCCAGCCCGTCAAGTTGAAAGCCCTGCTTGCACGGAGCTAAGTGCGCCTCCAGTACGGCAGAGCTCTAGCTCTGCTCAGAGCCCCGATCTGGCAGAGTTCCTGGCGCGAGGCTGCTCTGCCGGGGGCTAGCCTTGCCCAGACTTGCCTTGCTTTTAGGCTGCCTCTCCAGGAAGGAGCAGGCAGCAGGAGCCGGGAGTCGCCACTGGCGCCTTTCTTGCTCAGCTCCAATCCTGCCTTGCCTTTGCACTTAGGTGCCCAGGCGTTTAAGGAGGCTTAGGGGCTGGTGGGTTGCAACACTGCCAAGGGCTCAGCAGTGAGAGCTCTGTCAGAGGGAAGGGAAGGGCAACTGCAGGGCTCCTCCAGCGGTTTCTAGGCCGCCTAGATCAGCGCA
>NW_017198374.1:0-7714 GCF_001704415.2 Capra hircus
GGGCCACTCTGGATATTGGACGCGACTCCCGATTCCTCTAGAGTGGAGACGGGTATGTCGGGGAACTTCTTGAGTTGCAGCAAGGGTGTGAAGGACCCTTTGGAAATTCCGAGGTCAGGTGTGATTAGCCTCGAGACACCTCAGCGGAAATGGGCCTCATATCGCCTGGAGGGGAGAACGTCCTGAATGTTCTCCAGTTGCAGCAGGTGCTCTCGACTTACGACGGGGACCCAGGGACCCGCTCTGGTGGCCCAGGAAAGGCCAGTCCCTATGCGAGTTGCCGGGGACCTCTCGGGATTCCTCTCCCGTCGAAGCTGGGGCCTAAGATATTGTGTGGAGTGGTGCCGAGGCTTTCCCCTCGAGGCTTTCCCACGAGGCTTTCACACCACGTGCCACTGTGGTGTGAGTCGATCCTCGACTTGAAAGTCGAGGCAGTGCAGGGAATACAGGTTTCCCTGGAATGGACTGAGACATCTGGGGGACTCTGGGAATGGTGGCACGACCCTGGAGTTCCTCTCGCCTTTCCTCTGGAGAGCGCCTCCTCTTGAGATTCGACGGGAATGCTGCGACTTCTTTCCCGACCACGCAGGGAAAGGATCAAACCTCTCGAGCTAAAAGGTGGAATCGGGGCTCCTCTGGATGTGGGCGGGACTCTCGTGCTTCCTCTCGAGTGGAGACGGGTATGTCGGGGAAATTCTTGAGTTGCATCAAGGGTGTGAAGGACCCTTTGGAAGTTCCAGAGTTTAGGTTTGATTAGCCTCGAGACGCCTCTGCGGAAATGGGCCTCATCTCGCCTGGAGGGGAAAACCTCCTGGATTTTCTCCAGTTGCTGCAGGTGCTCTCGACGTACGACGGGGATCACAGGGACCCGCTCTGGTGGCCTCAGTTAAGGCCAGTCCACATGCGCGTTTCTCGGGGGGCCTCTCGGGATTCCTTTCCCATCGATGCCGGGACCTAAGACCTTGTGTGGAGTCGGTGCCTGAACCTGAGGATTCCTCTCCAGTGCTGACATGGATCTTGGGCTACTTCTGGAGACTCCCCAGGGGAGTCAGTCCTCGTCTCATGTGGGGGCATGCACGTGCGCTTGCCTCCAGAGCTGTAGCAGCAGTGTCACGCTTCCGTTCGCGTGGATCAAGGGATCTGTGGTTTTCCCTCGAGGTTTTCCCTCGAGGCTTTCCCACGAGGCTTTCCCACGAGGCTTTCACACAGGGCTGACCCACGTGTCACCGCTGTGTGAGTCGATCCTCGGCTTGAAAGTCGAGGCAGTGCAGGGAAAACAGATTTCCCTGGAATGGACTGAGACATCTGGGGGACTCTGGGAATGGTGGCAAGACCCTGGAGTTCCTCTCGCCTTTTCCTGTGGAGATCGCCTCCTCTTGAGATGCGCCGGGAACACTGGGAACTCTTTCCCGATCACTGAGGGAAAGGATCCCTCCTCTTGAGCTAGGAGGGGGAATCGGGGCTCCTCTGAATGTGGGCGGGACTCTCGTGCTTCCTCTCGAGTGGAGCCGGGTATGATGGGAGATCTTCTTGAGTTGCAGCAAGGGTGTGAAGGATCCTTTGTAACGTCCAGAGTTTAGGTGTGATTAGCTTTGAGACACCTCAGCGGAAATGGTCCTCATCTCGCCTGGAGGGGAGAACCTCCTAGATTTACTCGAGTTGCGGCAGGTGCTCTCGACTTACGACGGGGACCTCAGGGACCTGCTCTGGTGGCCTCAGGAAAGGCCAGTCCCCAAGCGAGTTGCACGGGGGCCTCTCGGGATTCCTTCTCCCATCGATGCCAGGGCCTAAGACCTTGTGTGCAGTCCGTGCCGGAACCTGAGGATTCCTCTCCAGTGCTGACATGGATCTTGGGAGTACTTCTGGAGTCTCCCCAGGGGAGTCAGTCCTCGTCTCGAGTGGGGGCATGCACGTGCAATTTCCTCCCGAACTGTAGCAGCATTGTCAGGCTTCCCTTCGCGTGGATCAAGGGTTCTGTGGCTTTCCCTGGAGGCTTTCACACGAGGCTTTCCCACGAGGCTTTCCGACATGGTTGTCCCACGTGCCACCGGTGATGTGAGTCGATCCTAGGCTTGAATGTGGAAGCAGTGCAGGGAAAACAGGTTTCCCTGGAATGGACTGAGACATCTGGGGGACTCTGGGAAAGGTGGCACGACCCTGGAGTTCCTCTCGCCTTTCATGTGGAGAGCGCCACCTCTTGAGATGCGACGGGAACGCCGGGATTTCTTTCCCGATGACGCAGGGAAAGGATCCCTCCTCTCGAGCTAGTAGGCAGAAACGGGGCTCCTCTGGATGTGGGCGGGACTCTCGTGCTTCCTCTCGAGTGGAGACGGTATGTCGGGGAACAGCTTGAGTTGCAGCCAGGGTGTGAAGCACCGTTTGGAAGTTCCAGAGATTATGTGTGATTAGCCTCGAGACGCCTCAGCAGAAATGGGCCTCATCTCGCCTGGAGGGGAGAACCTCCTGGAATTTCTCGAGATAGGGCAGTTGCTCTCGACTTACGACGGGGACCTCAAGGACCCGCTCTGGGGGCCTCAGAAAAGGCCAGTCCCCATGCGAGTTGCTCGGGGCCTCTCGGGATTCCTCTCCCGTCGATGCTGGGGCCTAAGACCTTGTGTGGAGTCGGTTCCGGAATCTGAGGTTTCCTGTGCAGTTCTGACATGGATTTTGGGGTACTTCTGGAGTCTCCCCAGGGGAGTCAGTCCTCGTCTCGAGTGGGGGCATGCACCTGCGCTTTCCTCCCTAGCTGTAGCAGGAGTGTCATGCTCCAGTCGCATGAATCAAGGTATCAGTGGCTTTCCCTCGAGGCTTTCCCACGATGCTTTCCAACAAGGCTTTCCCACGAGGATTTCCCACAGGGCTGTCCCACGTGCCACCGTGGTGTTAGTCGATCCTCGGCTTGAAAGTCGAGGCAGTGCAGGGAAAACAGGTCTCCCTGGAATGGACTGAGACATCTGGGGGACTCTGGGATTGGTGGCACGACCATGGAGTTCCTCTCGCCGTTCCTCTGGAGAGCGCCACCTCTTGAAATGCGTCGGGAACGCCGGGAAATCTTTCTCGACCACGCAATGAAAGGATCCCTCCTCTCGAGCTAGGAGGCGGAAACGGGGCTCCTCTGGATGTGAGCGGGACTCTCCTGCTTCCTCTCAAGTGGAGACGGGTATGTCGGGGAACTTCTTGAGTTGCAGCAAGGGTGTGAATGACCCTTTGGAAGTTCCAGAGGATAGGTGTGATTAGCCTCGAGACGCCTCTGCGGAAATGGGCCTCATCTCGCCTGGAGGGGAGAACCTCCTGGATTTTCTCGAGTTGCGGCAGGTGCTCTCGACTTACGACGGGGACCTCAGGGACCCGCACTGGTTTCCTCAGGAAAGGCCAGTCCCCATGCGAGTTTCTCAGGGGCCTCTCGGGATTCCTCTCCCATCGATGCCAGGGCCTAAGACCTTGTGTGGAGTCGGTGCCGGAACCTGAGGATTTCTCTCCAGTGCAGACATGGATATTGGCGTACTTCTGGAGTCTCCCCAGGGGAATCAGTCCTCGTCTCGAGTGGGGGCATGCACGTGCGCTTTCCTCCAGAGCTGTAGCAGCAGTGTCACGCTTCCATTCGCGTGGATCTAGGGATCAGGGGCTTTCCCTGGAGGCTTTCCCATGAGGCTTTCCCACGAGGCTTTCCCACAGGGCTGTCCCACGTGCCACCGTGGAGTGAGTCGATCCTCGGCTTGACAGTCGAGGCAGTGCTGGGAAAACAGGTTTCCCTGGAATGGACTGAGACATCTGGGGGACTCTGGGAATGGGGCCTGATCCTGGAGTTCTTCTCGCCTTTCCTGTGGAGAGCGCCTCCTCTTGAGATGCGACGGGAACGCTAGGAATTCTTTCTCAACCACGCAGGGAAAGGATCCCTCCTCTCGAGCTAGCAGGCGGAAACAGGGCCACTCTGGATATGGACGCGACTCTCCGATTCCTCTAGAGTGGAGACGGGTATGTCGGGGAACTTCTTGATTTGCAGCAAGGGTGTGAAGGACCCTTTGGAAGTTCCAGAGTTTAAGTGTGATTACCCCCTAGTTGCCTCAGCGGAAATGGGCCTCATCTCGCCTGGAGGGGAGAACCTCCTGGATTTTCTGGAGTTGCGGCAGGTGCTCTCGACTTACGATGGGGACCTCAGGGACCCGCTCTGGTGGCCTCAGGAAAGGCCAGTCCCCATGTGCGTTGCTCTGGGGCCTCTCGGATTCCTCTCCCGACGATGCCAGGGTCTAAGACCTTGTCTGGAGTCGGTGCCGGAACCTGAGGATTCCTCTCCACTTCTGACATGGATATGGGGTACTTCTGGAGTCTCCCCAGGGGAATCAGTCCTCGTCTCGAGTGGGGGCATGCACATGCGCTTTCCTCCCGAGCTGTAGCAGCAGTGTCGCGGTTCCATTCGCGTGGATCAAGGGATCTGTGGCTTTCCCTCGAGGCTTTCCCAGGAGGCTTTCCCACGAGGCTTTCCCAGGAGGCTTTCCCACAGGGCTGTCCCACGTGCCACCGTGGTGTGAGTCGATCCTCGGCTTGAAAGTCAAGGCAGTGCAGGGAAAACAGGTATCCCTGGAATGGACTGAGACATCTGGGGGACTCTGGGAATGGTGGCACGACCCTGGAGTTCCTCTCGCCTTTCCTGTGGAGAGCGCCTGCTCTTGAGATGCGACGGGAACGCCTGGAATTCTTTCCCGAGCACGCAGGGAAAGGATCCCTCCTATCGAGCTAGGAGATGGAAACGGGGCTCCTCTGTATGTTGGCGGGACTCTTCGTGCTTCCTCTCGAGTGGAGACGGGTATGTCGGGGAACTTCTTGAGTTGCAGCAAGGGTGTGAAGGACCCTTTGTAAGTTCCAGAGTTTAGGTGTGATTAGCCTCGAGACGCCTCAGCGGAAATGGGCCTCATCTCGCCTGCAGGGGAGAACCTCCTGGATGTTTCTCGAGTTGCGGCAGGTGCTCTCGACTTACGTACGGGACCTCAGGGACCCGCTCTGGTGGCCTCAGGAAAGGCCAGTCCTCATGCGAGTTGCTCGGGCGCCTGTCGGGATTCCTCTCCCATCGATGCCAGGGCCTAAGACCTTGTGTGGAGTCAGGTGCCGGAACCTGAGGATTCCTCTCCAGTGCATGACATGGATCTTGGCGTACTTCTGGAGTCTCCCCAGGGGAATCAGTCCTCGTCTCGAGTGGGGGCATGCACGTTGCGCTTTCCTCCCAGAGCTGTAGCAGCAGTTGTCACGCTTCCCTTCACGTGGATCAAGGGATCAGTGTTTCCTCGAGGCTTTCCATCGAGGCTTTCCCACGAGGCTTTCCCACGAGGCTTTCCCACAGGGCTGTCCCTCGTGTCACCGTGGTGTGAGTCGATCCTCGGCTTGAAAGTCGAGGCAGTGCAGGGAAAAGAGGTTTCCCTGGAATGGACCGAGACATCTGGGGAACTCTGGGAATGGTGGCACGACCCTGGGAGTTCGTCTCACCTTTCCTGTGGAGAGCGCCTCCTCTTGAGATGCCACGGGAAACGCCGGGAATTCTTTCCCGACAACGCAGGGAAAGGATCCCTCCTCTCGAGGTAGGAGGCGGGAAACGGGGCTACTGTCTGGATGTGGTGGGGACTTCGTGCTTCCTCTCGAGTGGAGACGGGTATGTCGGGGAACTTCTTGAGTTCAGCAAGGGTGTGAAGGACCCTTTGGAAATTCCAGAGGTTAGGTGTGATTAGCCTCGAGACACCTCAGCGGAAATGGGCCGCATCTCGCTCTGGACGGGAGAACTCCTGAATGTTTCTCGAGTTGCAGCAGGTGCTCTCGACTTACGACGGGACCTCAGGGACCCGCTCTGGTGGCCTCAGGAAAGGCCAGTCCCTATGGGAGTTGCCAGGGGACCTCTCGGCGATTCCTCTCCCGTCGAAGCTCGGGCCTAAGATATTGTGCGGAGTCGGTGCCGGTACCTGAGGATTCCTCTCCCAGTGCTGACTGGATCGTTGGGTACTTCTGGAGTTCTCCCCATTGGAGTCCAGTCCTCGACTCGAGTGGGGCATGCACCGTGCGTTTTCCTCTCGAGCTGTAGCAGCAGTGTCACACTTCCATTCGCGTGGATCAAGGGATCTGTGGCTTTCCCTCGTGGCTTTCCACGATGCTTTCCCACGAGGCTTTCCCACGAGGCTTTCCCACAGGGCGGTCCCACATGCCACCGTGGTGTGAGTCGATCCTCGGCTTTGAAAATCGACGCAGTTGCAGGGAAAACAGGTTTCCCTGGAATGGACGGAGACATCTGGGGGACTCTGGGAATGGTGGCAGGACCCTGGAGTTCCTCTCCCTTTCCTGTGGAGAGCGCCTCCTCTTGAGATGGGAGAGGAACTGCCGGGAATTCTTTCCCAGAGCACGCAGGGAAAGGATCCCTCCTCTCGAGCTAGGAGGCGGAAACGGGGCTCCTCTGGATGTGGGCGGGACTCTCGTGCTTCCTCTCGAGTGGAGACGGGTATGTCGGGGAACTTCTTGAGTTGCAGCAAGGGTGTGAAGGACCCTTTGAAAGTTCCAGAGGTTAGGTGTTAATAGCCTCGAGACGCCTCAGGGGAAATGGGCCTCACCTCGCCTGGAGGGAGAACCTCCTGGATTTTCTCGAGTTGCGGCAGGTGGTCTCGACTTACGACGGGACCTCAGGACCCGCACTGGTTTCCTCAGGAAAGGCCTGTCCCCATGCGAGTTTCTCAGGGGCCTCTCGGGATTCCTCTCCCATCGATGCAGGGCCTAAGACCTTGTGTGGAGTCGGTGCCGGAACCTGAGGATTTCTCTCCAGTGCAGACATGGATATTGGCGTACTTCTGGAGTCTCCCCAGGGGAATCAGTCCTCGTCTCGAGTGGGGGCATGCACGTGCGCTTTCCTCCAGAGCTGTAGCAGCAGTGTCACGTCCATTTCGCGTGGATCTAGGGATCAGGGCTTTCCCTGGAGGCTTTCCCACGAGGCTTTCCCACGAGGCTTTCCCACAGGGCTGTCCACGTGCCACCGTGGAGTGAGTCGATCCTCGGCTTGACAGTCGAGGCAGTGCTGGGAAAACAGGTTTCCCTGTAATGGACTGAGACATCTGGGGGACTCTGGGAATGGGGCCTGATCCTGGAGTTCTTCTCGCCTTTCCTGTGGAGAGCGCCTCCTCTTGAGATGCGACGGGAACGCTAGGAATTCTTTCTCAACCACGCAGGGAAAGGATCCCTCCTCTCGAGCTAGCAGGCGGAAAGGGGCCACTCTGGATAATGGACGCGACTCTCCGATTCCTCTAGAGTGGAGACGGGTATGTCGGGGAACTTCTTGAGTTGCAGCAAGGGTGTGAAGGACCCTTTGGAAATTCCAGAGGTCAGGTGTGATTAGCTCGAGACACCTCAGCGGAAATGGGCCTCATATCGCCTGGAGGAGAACGTCCTGAATGTTCTCAGTTGCAGCAGGTGCTCTCGACTTACGACGGGGACCCAGGGGACCCGCTCTGGTGGCCTCAGGAAAGGCCAGTCCTATGCGAGTTGCCAGGGGACCTCTCGGGATTCCTCTCCCGTCGAAGCTGGGGCCTAAGATATTGTGTGGAGTGCGGGTGCCGAGGCTTTCCCTCGAGGCTTTCCCACGAGGCTTTCCCACAGGGTGTACCACGTGCCACTGTGGTGTGAGTCGATCCTCGACTTGAAAGTCGAGGCAGTGCAGGGAATACAGGTTTCCCTGGAATGGACTGAGACA
>NW_017198375.1:0-7712 GCF_001704415.2 Capra hircus
TGCAGCAAGGGTGTGAAGGACCCTTTGAAAGTTCCAGAGGTTAGGTGTGATAGCCTCGAGACGCCTCAGGGAAATGGGCCTCATCTCGCCTGGAGGGAGAACCTCCTGGATTTCTCGAGTTGCGGCAGGTGCTCTCGACTTACGATGGGGACCTCAGGGCCCGCACTGGTTTCCTCAGGAAAGGCCAGTCCCCATGCGAGTTGCTCAGGGCTCTCGGGATTCCTCTCCCATCGATGCCAGGGCCTAAGACCTTGTGTGGAGTCGGCCGGAACCTGAGGATTCTCTCCAGTGCAGACATGGATATTGGCGTACTTCTGGAGTCTCCCCAGGGGAATCAGTCCTCGTCTCGAGTGGGGGCATGCACGTGCGCTTTCCTCCAGAGCTGTAGCAGCAGTGTCACGCTTCCCTTCGCGTGGATCTAAGGATTTCCCTGGAGGCTTTCCCACGAGGCTTTCCCACGAGGCTTTCCACAGGGCTGTCCCACGTGCCACCGTGGAGTGAGTCGATCCTCGGCTTGACAGTCGAGGCAGTGCTGGGAAAACAGGTTTCCCTGGAATGGACTGAGGCATCTGGGGGACTCTGGAATGGGGCCTGACCTGGAGTTCTTCTCGCCTTTCCTGTGGAGAGCGCCTCCTCTTGAGATGCGACGGGAACGCTAGGAATTCTTTTCGACCACACAGGGAAAGGATCCCTCCTCTCGAGCTAGCAGGCGGAAACGGGGCCACTCTGGATATGGACGGGACTCTCCGATTCCTCTAGAGTGGAGACGGGTATGTCGGGGAACTTCTTGATTTGCAGCAAGGGTGTGAAGGACCCTTTGGAAGTTCCAGAGTTTTAGTGTGATTACCCCTAGTTGCCTCAGCGAAATGGGCCTCATCTCGCCTGGAGGGGAGAACCTCCTGGATTTTCTGGAGTTGCGGCAGGTGCTCTCGACTTACGATGGGGACCACAGGGACCCGCTCTGGTGGCCTCAGGAAAGGCCAGTCCCATGTGCGTTGCTCTGGGGCCTCTCGGGATTCCTCTCCGACGATGCGGGTCTAAGACCTTGTTTGGTGTCGGTGCCGGAACCTGAGGATTCCTCTCCACTTCTGACATGGATATGGGTACTTCTGGAGTCCCCCCAGGGGTGTCACTACTCGTCTCGAGTGGGGCATGCACGTGCGCTTTCCTCCCGAGCTGTAGCAGCAGTGTCCCGCTTCCCTTCGCATGGATCAAGGGATCTGTGGCTTTCCCTTGAGGCTTTCCACGAGGCTTTCCCACGAGGCTTTCCCACTTTCCCACAGGGCTGTCCCTCGTGTCACCGTGGTGTGAGTCGATCCTCGGCTTGAAAGTCGAGGCAGTGCAGGGAAAAGAGGTTTCCCTGGAATGGACGGAGACATCTGGTGGACTCTGGGAATGGTGGCAAGACCCTGGAGTTCGTCTCACCTTTCCTCTGGAGAGCGCCTCCTCTTAGGATGCCACGGAAACGCCGGGAATTCTTTCCCGACCACGCAGGGAAAGGATCCCTCCTCTCGAGTAGGAGGCGGAAAGGGGCTACTGTCGATGTGGTGGGACTTCGTGTTTCTCTCGAGTGGAGACGGGTATGTCGGGGAACTTCTTGAGTTGCAGCAAGGGTGTGAAGGACCCTTTGGAAATTCCAGAGGTTAGGTGTGTTAGCCTCGAGACACCTCAGCGGAAATGGGCCTCATCTCGCCTGGAGGGAGAAGTCCTGAATGTTCTCGAGTTGCAGCAGGTGCTCTCGACTTACGACGGGGACCTCAGGGACCCGCTCTGGTGGCCTCAGGAAAGGCCAGTCCCTATGCGAGTTGCCGGGGACCTCTCGGGATTCCTCTCCGTCGAAGCTGGGCCTAAGATATTGTGTGGAGTGGGTGCCGGTACCTGAGGATTCCTCTCCAGTGCTTACGTGGATCTTGGGGTACTTCTGGAGTCTCCCATTGGAGTCAGTCCTCGACTCGAGTGGGGGCATGCACGTGCGCTTTCCTCTCGAGCTGTAGCAGCAGTGTCGCGCTTCCATTCGCGTGGATCAAGGGATCTGTGGCTTTCCCTCGAGGCTTTCCCACGAGGCTTTCACGAGGCTTTCCCACGAGGCTTTCCCACAGGGCGGTCCACATGCCACCGTGGTGTGAGTCGATCCTCGGCTTGAAAGTCGACGCAGTGCAGGGAAAACAGGTTTCCCTGGAATGGACGGAGACATCTGGGGGACTCTGGGAATGGTGGCAGGAACCTGGAGTTCCTCTCCCTTTCCTGTGGAGAGCGCCTCCTCTTGAGATGGGACGGGAACGCCGGGAATTCTTTCCAGAGCACGCAGGGAAAGGATCCCTCCTCTCGAGCTAGGAGGCGGAAACGGGGCTCCTCTGGATGTGGGCGGGACTCTCGTGCTTCCTCTCGAGTGAGACGGGTATGTCGGGGAACTTCTTGAGTTGCAGCAAGGGTGTGAAGGACCCTTTGAAAGTTCCAGAGGTTAGGTGTGATAGCCTCGAGACGCCTCAGGGAAATGGGCCTCATCTCGCCTGGAGGGGAGAACCTCCTGGATTTTCTCGAGTTGCGGCAGGTGCTCTCGACTTACGGGGACCTCCCGCTGGTTCCTCAGGAAAGGCCAGTCCCCATGCGAGTTGCTCAGGGGCCTCTCGGGATTCCTCTCCCATCGATGCCAGGGCCTAAGACCTTGTGTGGAGTCGGTGCCGGAACCTGAGGATTCCTCTCCAGTGCAGACATGGATATTGGCGTACTTCTGGAGTCTCCCCAGGGGATCAGTCCTCGTCTCGAGTGGGGCATGCACGTGCGCTTTCCTCCAGAGCTGTAGCAGCAGTGTCACGCTTCCCTTCGCGTGGATCTAGGGATCAGAGGCTTTCCTGGAGGCTTTTCCACGAGGCTTTCCCACGAGGCTTTCCCACAGGGCTGTCCCACGTGCCACCGTGGGAGTGAGTCGATCCTCGGCTTGAAGTCGAGGCAGTGCAGGGAAACAGGTTTCCCTGGAATGGACTGAGACATCTGGGGACTCTGGGAATGGGGCCTGATCCTGGAGTTCTTCTCGCCTTTCCTGTGGAGAGCGCCTCCTCTTGAGATGCGACGGGAACGCTAGGAATTCTTTCTCGACCACGCAGGGAAAGGATCCCTCCTCTCGAGCTAGCAGGCGGAAACGGGGCCACTCTGGATATGGACGGGACTCTCCGATTCCTCTAGAGTGGAGACGGGTATGTCGGGGAACTTCTTGATTTGCAGCAAGGGTGTGAAGGACCCTTTGGAAGTTCCAGAGTTTAAGTGTGATTACCCTAGTTGCCTCAGCGAAATGGGCCTCATCTCGCCTGGAGGGAGAAACCTCCTGGATTTTCTGGAGTTGCGGCAGGTGCTCTCGACTTACGATGGGGACCACAGGGACCCGCTCTGGTGGCCTCAGGAAAGGCCAGTCCCATGTGCGTTGCTCTGGGCCTCTCGGGATTCCTCTCCCGACGATGCCGGGGTCTAAGACCTTGTGTGGAGTCGGTGCCGGAACCTGAGGATTCCTCTCCAGTTCTGACATGGATATGGGGTACTTCTGGAGTCCCCCAGGGGTCAGTACTCGTCTCGAGTGGGGCCATGCACGTGCGCTTTCCTCCCGAGCTGTAGCAGCAGTGTCCCGCTTCCCTTCGCGTGGATCAAGGGATCTGTGGCTTTCCCTCGAGGCTTTCCCACGAGGCTTTCCCACAGGGCTGTCCACGTGCCACTGTGGTGTGAGTCGATCCTCGCTTGAAAGTCGAGGCAGTGCAGGGAATACAGGTTTCCCTGGAATGGACTGAGACATCTGGGGGACTCTGGGAATGGTGGCACGACCCTGGAGTTCCTCTCGCCTTTCCTGGAGAGCGCCTCCTCTTGAGATTTGACGGGAATGCGGGAATTCTTTCCCGACCACGCAGGGAAAGGATCCTCCTCTCGAGCTAAAAGGCGGAACGGGGCTCCTCTGGATGTGGGCGGGACTCTCGTGCTTCCTCTCGAGTGGAGACGGGTATGTCGGGGAACTTCTTGAGTTGCAGCAAGGGTGTGAAGGACCCTTTGGAAGTTCCAGAGTTTAGGTGTGATTAGCCTCGAGACGCCTCAGCGGAAATGGGCCTCATCTCGCCTGGAGGGGAGAACCTCCTGGATTTTCTCGAGTTGCCGCAGGTGCTCTCGACTTACGACGGGGACCTCAGGGACCCGCTCTGGTGGCCTCAGAAAGGCCAGTCCCCATGCGAGTTGCTCGGGGCCTCTCGGGATTCCTCTCCCGTCGATGCCGGGCCTAAGACCTTGTGTGGAGTCGGTGCCGGAACCTGAGGATTCCTCTCCAGTGCTGACATGGATCTTGGGGTACTTCTGGAGTCTCCCCAGGGGAGTCAGTCCTCGTCTCGAGTGGGGCCATGCACGTGCGCTTTCCTCCGAGCTGTAGCAGCAGTGTCACGCCTCCCTTGCGTGGATCAAGGGATCTGTGGCTTTCCCTCGAGGCTTCCCACGAGGCTTTCCCACGAGCTTTCCCACGAGGCTTGTCCCACAGCGTCCATCCGTGGTGTGAGTCGATCCTCGGCTTGAAAGTCGACGCAGTGCAGGGAAAAACAGGTTTCCCTGAATGGACGGAGACATCTGGGTACTCTGGGAATGGTGGCAGGAACCTGGAGTTCCTCTCCCTTTCCTGTGGAGAGCGCCTCCTCTTGAGATGGACGGGAACGCCGGGAATTGTTTCCAGACACGCAGGGAAAGGATCCCTCCTCTCGAGCTAGGAGCGGAAACGGGGCTCCTCTGGATGTGGGCGTGACTCTCGTGCTTCCTCTGAGTGTAGACGGGTATGTCGGGGAACTTCTTGAGTTGCAGCAAGGTGTGAAGGACCCTCTGGAAGTTCCAGAGTTAGCTGTGATTAGCTCGAGACACCTCAGCGGAAATGGGCCTCATCTCGCCTGGTGGGTAGAACCTCCTGGATTTTCTCGAGTTGCGGCAGGTGCTCTCGACTTACGACGGGGACCTCAGGACCCGCTCTGGTGGCCTCAGGAAACGCCAGTCCCCATGCGAGTTGCTAGGGGCCTCTCGGGATTCCTCTCCTGTCGATGCCGATGCCTAAGACATTGTGTGGAGTCGGTGCCGGAACCTGAGGATTCCTCTCCAGTGCTGACATGGATCTTGGGGTATTTCTGGAGTCTCCTCAGGGGAGTCAGTCCTTGTCTCGAGTGGGGGCATGCACGTGCGCTTTCCTCCCGAGCTGTAGCAGCAGTGTCACGCTTCCCTTCCCGTGTATCCTAGGATCAGTGGCTTTCCCTCGAGGCTTTCCACGAGGCTTTCCCACGTCGCTTTCCCACAGTGATGTCCCATGTGCCACCGTCGTGTCAGTCGATCCTCGCCCTGAAAGTTAATGCAATGCCGGGAAAACAGGCTTCCGTGAATGGACTGAGACATCTGGGTATCTGGGAATGGTGGCCCGACTCTTGAGTCCCTCTCGCCTTTTCAGTGGAGAGCGCCTCCTCTTGAGATGCAACGGAACGCCGGGAATCTTTCCCGAGCCTGCGGGGAAAGGATCCCACCTCTCGAGCTAGGAGGCAGTAACGGGCTCCTCTGGATGTGGGCGGGACGCTCGTGCTTCCTCTCGAGTGGAGACGGTATATCCGGGAACTTGTTGAGTTGCAGCAAGGGTGTGAAGGACCCTTTGAAAGTTCCAGAGGTAGGTGTGATTAGCATCCAAGACGCCTCAGCAGAAAGTAGCCTCACCTCGCCTGGAGGGAGAACCTCCTAGATTTTCTCGAGTTGCTGCAGGTGCTCTCGACATACGACGGGTATCTCAGGGACCCGCTCTGGTGGCCTCAGGAAAGGCCAGTCCATAAGCGCGTTGCTCGGGGCCTCTCGGGATGCCTCTCCATCGATGCCGGGACCTAAGACCTTGTGTGGAGTCGGTGGCCTGAACGCTGAGGATTCCTCTCCAGTGCTGACATGGTCTTGGGTTACTTCTGGAGTCTCCCCAGGGGAGTCAGTCCTCGTCTCGAGTGGGGGCATGCATGTGCGCTTGCCTCCAGAGCTGTAGCAGCAGTGTCACGCTTCCGTTCGCCGTGGATCAAGGGATCTGTGGTTTTCCCTCGAGGTTTTCCCACGAGGCTTTCCCACGAGGCTTTCCCACGAGCTTTCCCACAGGGCTGACCACGTGTCACCGCTGTGTGAGTCGATCCTCGGCTTGAAAGTCGGCAGTGCAGGGAAAACAGATTTCCCTGGAATGGACTGAGACATCTGGGGGACTCTGGGAATGGTGGCAAGACCCTGGAGTTCCTCTCGCCTTTCCTGTGGAGATCGCCTCCTCTTGAGATGCGCCGGGAACACTGGGAACTCTTTCCCGATCACTGAGGGAAAGGATCCCTCCTCTTGAGCTAGGAGGGGGGAATCGGGGCTCCTCTGAATGTGGGCGGGACTCTCGTGCTTCCTCTCGAGTGAAGCCGGGTATGTTGGGGATCTTCTTGAGTTGCAGCAAGGGTGTGAAGGATCCTTTGTAAGGTCCAGAGTTTAGGTGTGATTAGCTTTGAGACACCTCAGCGGAAATGGTCCTCATCTCGCCTGGAGGGAGAACCTCCTGGATTTTCTCAAGTTGCGGCAGGTGCTCTCGACTACGACGGGGCCCTCAGGGACCCGCTCTGGTGGCCTCAGGAAAGGCCAGTCCCCATGCAAGTTGCAAGGGAACTCTCGGGATTCCTCTCCCGTCAGTGCCGGGCCTAAGACCTTGTGTGGAGTCGGTGCCGGAACCTGAGGATTCCTCTCCAGGGCTGACATGGATCTTGGGTACTTCTGTAGTCTCCCCAGGGGAGTCAGTCTTGGTCTCGAGTGTGGGCATGCAAGTGCGCTTTCCTCCCGAGCTGTAGCAGCAGTGTCACGATTCCCTTCGCTTGGATCAAGGGACATGTGGCTTTCCCTCGAGGCTTTCCCATGAGGCTTTCCCACGAGGCTTTTCCACAGGGTTGTCCCACGTGCCACCATGGTGTGAGTCGATCCTCGGCTTGAAAGTCGAGGCAGTGCAGGGAAAACAGGTTTCCCTGGAATAGACTGAGACATCTGGGGACTCTGGGAATGGTGGGATGACCCTGGAGTTCCTGTCGCCTTTCCTGTTGAGAGCGCCTCCTCTTGAGTTGCGACGGAAACGCCGGGAATTCTTTCCCGACGACGCAGGAAAAGGATCCCTCTTCTCGAGCTAGGAGGCGGAAACGGGCTCCTCTGGATTGGGCGGGACTCTCGTCCTTCCTCTTGAGTGAGTGGAGACGGGTATGTCGGGGAACTTCTTGAGTTGTAGCAAGGGTGTGAAGGCCCCTTTGGAAGTTCCAGAGGTTAGGTGTGATTAGCCTGGGGACGCCTCAGAGGAAATGGGCCTCATCTCCCTGGAGGGGAGAACCTCCTGCATTTTCTCGAGTTGGTGCAGGTGTTCTCTCATTACGACGGGGACCTCAGGGACCCGCTCTGGTGGCCTCAGGAAAGGCCAGTCCCCATGCGAGTTGCTCGGGGGCCTCTCGGATTGCTCTCCCGTCGATGCCGGGGCCTAAGACCTTGTGTGGAGTTGCCGGAATCTGAGGATTCCTCTCCAATGCTGACATGGATTTGGGTACTTCTGGAGTCTCCCAGGGGAGTCAGTCCTCGTCTCGAGTGGAGCATGCACGTGCGCTTCCTCCCAAGCTGTAGCAGCAGTGTCGTGCTTCCCTTCGCGTGGATCAAGGGATCAGGGGCTTTCCTCGGGCTTCCCACGAGGC
>NW_017198376.1:0-7712 GCF_001704415.2 Capra hircus
GTGTCATCTGGTTTTCAATGGCTTGTGAGGTTATTCATGAGTGGTTTATAAAACCGAATGGATTGTACGTAGCCATACTTTGTTTGTCATTCTATGAATTTTGAAGAATGTCTGAAGAATGTCTGCAGTGATGCCTTAAAGATTCATACAATTGATGTCCAATATTTATCTCAATAGACTTGCTTTCAATTTGTAGTTTCCTATGCGTATGTCTTTCTTTATGGATTTGGGTAGAAGTCGTATTGGAACACTGAAAATCTGTGATTCAGCCGTGCTGACCTTCTTTCCGGTGGTCATCAATTAAGATTTTCACGCTCACTGTCACTTTGTGCAATGCTATGGATCCTAGTGGAAACAGGTGCCGTTCATCCTACTTTTGTGAAGATTGAACTCATCGTAGAAAGTGGAATTTGTTGAAAATATTTATGGTATCAATATATCCTGTGTATATAATTACCCAGATTACGGGTGCGTATCTGATTGCTAAGTTATAAAATGTATGAGATAGATGTGATCCATCAATGGCGATTGGATACGTGGTGGAGAGGTATTTTGGTGATGCAAGAGATTTAAATGATGTGATCAGAGTATTTATATCCTTTTATGTGGATAATGGGTCTTGGATCGATGTTTGAAACATTCCAACCTTGTCTTTTGTTATGCATGGAAGTGTCCAAAACGAAGATGATGCAGGTACGTACTCAAGGGTAAGTATAGGGTTGAGGGCGTGACTATGAAGTGGGTTAGGGTTAGGATGTGGATAGGGTGTCGGGTGAGGGAAGGGTTAAGGTTACAGTGTGCAGAACAGCCCCCCAACTTGTTAGGGTGAGGGGTGAGGCGTGAGGGTTAGGGTTAGGGGTGAGGGTGAGGGTAAGGCTTCAAGGTGAGGGTGAGGGTAAGGGTTCAGGGTGAGGGTGTGGGTGAGGGCGAGGGTAAGGGCTCGGGTGAGGGTTCAGGGTGAAGGTGTGGGTCTCACATCTGATAAACGATTGCATTCCAAATATACCCTTCATTTCCCTCGAACAGAGCTCTCACTGTTGGAGCCCTTGGCAGTGTGGAAGCCACCGGCCCCTAAGCCACCACAAGAACGCCTGGGGCCTAGGTGCAAAGGCAAGGCAGGAGCAGAGCTGAGGCCAGGAAGGTGCCAGTGGCGTCTCCCAACCTCGTGCAGACTGCTCCTTCCTGGGCAGGAAGTCTAGAAGCCAGGCAAGTCTGGGCAAGGCTCGCCCCAGGCAGAGCAGCCTCGCGCAAGGAACTCTGCCAGATCAGGGCTCTCAGCGGAGCTGGAGCTCTGCCATACTGGAGGCGCACTCGGCTCCACCCCAGCAAGGCTTGCAGCAGCAGGCGACTGGGCTGCCTCCTCTTCCCCGGAGGAGGCTCCCTTCCACTTGTCCTGTGCACTCGGCTTCCAGGCGGAGCCATACCTCGCCTCCTGCAGGTCTTGGCTCAGGGGTTACTTCCCCTGAGCTGGGGTTGTGGGCGGGAACCCAGACACGCAGGGGCAGGCCCCAACAACCTGCACACAGCTCTGCTGGGGAGAAGAGCATTAGGGAACCTATGTATTTCAGGCAAATGATGGGAGACCACAAGTGAGTCGCCAGCCTGCTGGCTGCAGACACCACCCAGGGGCCCTGGGTGCATGGTGCTCTCAATGTGGCGCTGAGTCTGGACAGCCAAGCAACAGCTGAAGGAGCTCTGCAGTTGCCCTTCCCTTCCCGTCGACAGAGCTCTCAGTGCTGGAGCCCTTGGAAGTGTGGAACTCAGCGATCCCTAAGCCCTCCCAAACACATGTCTCTGCTGGGGAGGAGAGTGCTAGGGAACATACGTCTCTCACACACTTTCTAGGCACACACGGAGTCAGCCTCTGGGAGTGTGGGGATGCAAAACCCAGCCAGGGGCCCTTGGAACCTGGTGCTCTCCGTGCAGCGCTTAGTCTGGGCTGGCCAAGCAACCGCTGAAGGAGCCCTGCTGTTGCCCTTCGCTTCCCTCTGACAGAGCTTTCACTGCTGGAGCCCTTGGCAGTGTGCAACCCACCAGCCCCTAAGCCCTCCTCAAGGACGCTGGGAACTAAGTGCAAAGGCAAGGCAGGGGTAGAGCTGAAGCCAGGAAGGCGCCAGTTGCGTTTCCCAGCCTCACACAGCCTGCTCCTTCCTGGGGAGGGAGCCTAAAAGCAAGGCAAGTCTGCGCAAGGCTCGCCTATGGCAGAGCATCTTGGCGACATGAACTCTGCTAGATCGGGCCTCTGAACAGAACTAGAGATCTGCTGTACTGAGGCACACTTAGCTCCGTGCAAGCAGGGCTTTCAACTTGACGGGGCTGGGCTGCCTCCTCTTCCCCCGAGGAGGCTCGCTTCCCTGCTGGCTGTGCACTCGCCTATCAGGCGGGGGCGCAGGGCTCCTCCAGCAGGTCTTGCCTCAGGGGCTGCTTCCCCTGAGTTGGGGCTGTGGGCAGGAACCCAGACACGCAGGATCAGGCCCCAAACACCTGCACATGTCTCTGCTGGGGAGGAGAGTGCTAGGGAACCTACGTCTGTCATACACTTTCTGGGCACCCAAGGAATCAGCCTCCGTGTGTGCGGGGCTGAAAACCCCAGCCAGGGGCCCTGGGAGCCTGGTGCTCTCGGTGCGGCGCTGATTCTAGGCGGCCTAGAAACCGCTGGAGGAGCCCTGCAGTTGCCCTTCCCTTCCCTCTGACAGAGCTCTCACTGCTGAAGCCCTTGGCAGTGTGCAACCCACCACCCCCTAAGCCCTCCCCAACGACGCCTGGCACCTATGTGCAAAGGCAAGGCAGGATTGGAGCTGAGGCAAGGAAGGCACCAGTGGCGTCTCCCAGGCTCGCTCAGACAGCTCCTTCCTGGGGAGGGAGCCTAAAAGCAAGGCAAGTCTGGGCAAGGCGAGCCCCCGGCCGAGCAGCCTCGCGCCAGAAACTCTGCCAGATCGGGGCTCTGAGCAGAGCTAGAGCTCTGCCGTACTGGAGGCCCACTTAGCTCCGTGCAAGCAGGGCTTTCCTCTTGACTGGGCTCGGCTGCCTCCTCTTCTCCCGAGGAGGCTCGCTACACTGCTGGCTGTGCTCTCGCCTATCAGGCGGGCGCGCAGGGCTCCTCCAGCAGGTCTTGCCTCAGGGGCTGCTTCCCCTGAGTTGAGGCTGTGGGCGGGAACCCAGACACGCAGGATAAGGCCCCAACCACCTGCACATGTCTCTGCTGGGGAGGAGAGTGCTAGGGAACCTACGTCTCTCACACACTTTCTAGGCACCCACGGAGTCAGCCTCTGGGAGTGTGGGGATGCAAAACCCAGCCAGGGGCCCTTGGAACCTGGTGCTCTCCGTGCGGAGCTTTGTCTGGGCGGCCAAGGAACCGCTGAAGGAGCCCTGCTGTTGCCCTTCGCTTCCCTCTGACAGAGCTTTCACTGCTGGAGCCCTTGGCAGTGTGCAACCCACCAGCCCCTAAGCCCTCCTCAAGGACGCTTGGGACCTAAGTGCAAAGGCAAGGCAGGGGTAGAGCTGAAGCCAGGAAGGCGCCAGTGGCGTTTCCGAGCCTCACACAGCCTGCTCCTTCCTGGGGAGGGAGCCTTAAAGCAAGGCAAGTCTGCGCAAGGCTCGCCTATGGCAGAGCATCTTGGTGCCAGGAACTCTGCCAGATCGGGCCTCTGAACAGAGCTAGAGATCTGCCGTACTGGAGTCGCACTTAGCTTCGTGTAAGCAGGGATTTCAGCTTGACGGGGACTTGCTGCCTCCTCTTCCCCCGAGGAGGCTCGCTTCCCTGCTGGCTGTGCACTCGCCTATCAGGCGGGGGCGCAGGGCTCCTCCAGCAGGTCTTGCCTCAGGGGCTGCTTCCCCTGAGTTGGGGCTGTGGGCAGGAACCCAGACACGCAGGATCAGGCCCCAAACACCTGCACATGTCTCTGCTGGGGAGGAGAGTGCTAGGGAACCTACGTCTGTCATACACTTTCTGGGCACCCAAGGAATCAGCCTCCGTGTGTGCGGGGCTGAAAACCCCAGCCAGGGGACCTGGGAGCCTGGTGCTCTCCGTGTGGCGCTGAATCTGGGCGGCCAAGCAACCGCTGGAGGAGCCCTGCAGTTGCCCTTCCCTTCCCTCTGACAGAATTCTCACTGCTGGAGCCCTTGGCAGTGTGCAACCCACCAGCCCCTAAGCTCTCCTTAAGGAGGACTGGGACCTAAGTGCAAAGGCAAGGCAGGATTGGAGCTGAGGCAAGAAAGGCGCCAGTGGCGACTCCCAGGCTCCTGCTGCCTGCTCCTTCCTGGAGAGGCAGCCTAAAAGCAAGGCAAGTCTGGGCAAGGCTAGCCCCCGGCAGAGCAGCCTCGCGCCAGGAACTCTGCCAGATCGGGGCTCTGAGCAGAGCTAGAGCTCTGCCGTACTGGAGGCGCACTTAGCTCCGTGCAAGCAGGGCTTTCAACTTGACGGGGCTGGGCTGCCTCCTCTTCCCCCGAGGAGGCTCGCTTCCCTGCTGGCTGTGCACTCGCCTATCAGGCGGGGGCGCAGGGCTCCTCCAGCAGGTCTTGCCTCAGGGGCTGCTTCCCCTGAGTTGGGGCTGTGGGCAGGAACCCAGACACGCAGGATCAGGCCCCAACCACCTGCACATGTCTCTGCTGGGGAGGAGAGTGCTAGGGAACCTACGTCTGTCATACACTTTCTGGGCACCCAAGGAATCAGCCTCCGTGTGTGCGGGGCTGAAAACCCCAGCCAGGGGCCCTGGGAGCCTGGTGCTCTCGGTGCGGCGCTGATTCTAGGCGGCCTAGAAACCGCTGGAGGAGCCCTGCAGTTGCCCTTCCCTTCCCTCTGACAGAGCTCTCACTGCTGAAGCCCTTGGCAGTGTGCAACCCACCACCCCCTAAGCCCTCCCCAACGACGCCTGGCACCTATGTGCAAAGGCAAGGCAGGATTGGAGCTGAGGCAAGGAAGGCACCAGTGGCGTCTCCCAGGCTCGCTCAGACAGCTCCTTCCTGGGGAGGGAGCCTAAAAGCAAGGCAAGTCTGGGCAAGGCGAGCCCCGGCCGAGCAGCCTCGCGCCAGAAACTCTGCCAGATCGGGGCTCTGAGCAGAGCTAGAGCTCTGCCGTACTGGAGGCCCACTTAGCTCCGTGCAAGCAGGGCTTTCCTCTTGACTGGGCTCGGCTGCCTCCTCTTCTCCGAGGAGGCTCGCTACACTGCTGGCTGTGCTCTCGCCTATCAGGCGGGGCGCGCAGGGCTCCTCCAGCAGGTCTTGCCTCAGGGGCTGCTTCCCCTGAGTTGAGGCTGTGGGCGGGAACCCAGACACGCAGGATAAGGCCCCAACCACCTGCACATGTCTCTGCTGGGGAGGAGAGTGCTAGGGAACCTACGTCTCTCACACACTTTCTAGGCACCCACGGAGTCAGCCTCTGGGAGTGTGGGGATGCAAAACCCAGCCAGGGGCCCTTGGAACCTGGTGCTCTCCGTGCGGAGCTTTGTCTGGGCGGCCAAGGAACCGCTGAAGGAGCCCTGCTGTTGCCCTTCGCTTCCCTCTGACAGAGCTTTCACTGCTGGAGCCCTTGGCAGTGTGCAACCCACCAGCCCCTAAGCCCTCCTCAAGGACGCTTGGGACCTAAGTGCAAAGGCAAGGCAGGGGTAGAGCTGAAGCCAGGAAGGCGCCAGTGGCGTTTCCGAGCCTCACACAGCCTGCTCCTTCCTGGGGAGGGAGCCTTAAAGCAAGGCAAGTCTGCGCAAGGCTCGCCTATGGCAGAGCATCTTGGTGCCAGGAACTCTGCCAGATCGGGCCTCTGAACAGAGCTAGAGATCTGCCGTACTGGAGTCGCACTTAGCTTCGTGTAAGCAGGGATTTCAGCTTGACGGGGACTTGCTGCCTCCTCTTCCCCCGAGGAGGCTCGCTTCCCTGCTGGCTGTGCACTCGCCTATCAGGCGGGGGCGCAGGGCTCCTCCAGCAGGTCGCAGGGCTCCTCCAGCAGGTCTGCACATGCTGCTCAGGGCTGCTTCAGCCCCCTGCCAGTTGGGGCTGTGCCAAGGCTGGAGGAGCCCTGCACCTGCAGACAGCCGCAGGCCCCTAATCACTGGCCCCAAGCTGAGGCACCAGTGCACATGCCTCTCTGCTGGGCAGAGGAAGCCAGTGCTAGGCTAGACCTAGGTCGTCTGCTTCTTGATACACTTCAACTGCAGGGCTCCTCCAGCAGGTCTTGCACCCAAGGCAGGATCAGCCTCCGTGTGTGCGGGGCTGAAAACCCCAGCCAGGGGCCCTGGGAGCCTGGTGCTCTCGTGCGGCGCTGATTCTAGGCGGCCTAGAAACCGCTGGAGGAGCCCTGCAGTTGCCCTTCCTTCCCTCTGACAGAGCTTCACTGCTGAGCCTTGGCAGTGTGCAACCCACCCCCTAAGCCCTCCCCAACGACGTGGCACTATGTGCAAAGGCAAGGCAGGATTGGAGCTGAGGCAAGGAAGGCACCAGTGGCGTCTCCCAGGCTCGCTCAGACAGCTCCTTCCTGGGGAGGAGCCTAAAAGCAAGGCAAGTCTGGGCAAGGCGAGCCCCCGGCCGAGCAGCCTCGCGCCAGAAACTCTGCCAGATCGGGCTCTGAGCAGAGCTAGAGCTCTGCCGTACTGGAGGCCACTTAGCTCCGTGCAAGCAGGGCTTTCCTCTTGACTGGGCTCGGCTGCCTCCTCTTCTCCCGAGGAGGCTCGCTACACTGCTGGCTGTGCTCTCGCCTATCAGGCGGGCGCAGGGCTCCTCCAGCAGGTCTTGCCTCAGGGGCTGCTTCCCCTGAGTTGGGGCTGTGGGGGAACCCAGACACGCAGGATAAGGCCCCAACACCTGCACATGTCTCTGCTGGGGAGGAGAGTGCTAGGGAACCTACGTCTCTCACACACTTTCTAGGCACCCACGGAGTCAGCCTCTGGAGTGTGGGGATGCAAAACCCAGCCAGGGCCCTTGGAACCTGGTGCTCTCCGTGCGGCTTTGTCTGGCGGCCAAGGAACCGCTGAAGGAGCCCTGCTGTTGCCCTTCGCTTCCCTCTGACAGAGCTTTCACTGCTGGAGCCCTTGCAGTGTGCAACCCACCAGCCCCTAAGCCCTCCTCAAGGACGCTTGGACCTAAGTGCAAAGGCAAGGCAGGGGTAGAGCTGAAGCCAGGAAGGCGCCAGTGGCGTTTCCGAGCCTCACACAGCCTGCTCCTTCCTGGGGAGGGAGCCTTAAAGCAAGGCAAGTCTGCGCAAGCTCGCCTATGGCAGAGCATCTTGGTGCCAGGAACTCTGCCAGATCGGGCCTCTGAACAGAGCTAGAGATCTGCCGTACTGGAGTCGCACTTAGCTTCGTGAAGCAGGGATTTCAGCTTGACGGGACTTGCTGCCTCCTCTTCCCCGAGGAGGCTCGCTTCCCTGCTGGCTGTGCACTCGCCTATCAGCGGGGCGCAGGCTCCTCCAGCAGGTCTTGCCTCAGGGGCTGCTTCCCCTGAGTTGGGGCTGTGGGCAGGAACCCAGACACGCAGGATCAGGCCCCAACACCTGCACATGTCTCTGCTGGGGAGGAGAGTGCTAGGGAACCTACGTCTGTCATACACTTTCTGGCACCCAAGGAATCAGCCTCCGTGTGTGCGGGGCTGAAAACCCCAGCCAGGGGCCCTGGGAGCCTGGTGCTCTCCGTGTGGCGCTGAATCTGGGCGCCAGCAACCGCTGGAGGAGCCTGCAGTTGCCCTTCCCTTCCCTCTGACAGAATTCTGTCTGAGCGAGCCTGGGA
>NW_017198377.1:0-7712 GCF_001704415.2 Capra hircus
AGGCTGTGTGAGGCTGGGAGACGCCACTGGCGCCTTCCTGGCTTCAGCTCTTCCCCTGCCTTGCCTTTGCACTTAGGTCCCAAGCGTCCTTGAGGAGGGCTCAGGGGCTGGTGGGTTGCACACTACCAAGGGCTCCAGAAGTGAGAGTTCTGTAGGAGGGATCGAAAGGCAACAGCAGGGCTCCTTCAGCGGTTGCTTGGCCGCCCAGACTCAGCGCCACACGGAGAGCACCAGGTTCCAAGGGCCCCTGGCTGGGTTTTGCAGCCCCGACACCCAGAGGCTGACTCCATGGGTGCCTAGAAAGTGTGTGACAGACGTAGGTTCCCTAGCACTCTCCTCCCCAGCAGAGACATGTGCAGGTGGTTGGGGCCTTATCCTGCGTGTCTGGGTTCCCGCCCACAGCCCCAACTCAGGGGAAGCAGCCCCTGAGGCAAGACCTGCTGGAGGAGCCCTGCGCGCCCGCCTGATAGGCGAGAGCACAGCCAGCAGTGTAGCGAGCCTCCTCGGGAGAAGAGGAGGCAGCCGAGCCCAGTCAAGAGGAAAGCCCTGCTTGCACGGAGCTAAGTGCGCCTCCAGTACGGCAGAGCTCTAGCTCTGCTCAGAGCCCGATCTGGCAGAGTTTCTGGCGCGAGGCTGCTCGGCCGGGGGCCTTGCCCAGACTTGCCTTGCTTTTAGGCTGCCTCCCCAGGAAGGAGCAGGCTGAGGAGCCTGGGAGACGCCACTGGCTTGCCTTCCTTGCCTCAGTCCAATCCTGCCTTGCCTTTGCACTAGGTCCCAGGCTTAGGGGTGGTGGGTTGCACACTGCCAAGGCTCAGCAGTGAGAGCTCTGTCAGAGGGAAGGGAAGGGCAACTGCAGGCTCCTCCAGCGGTTTTAGGCGCCCAGATCAGCGCCGCACGAGAGCACCAGGCTCCCAGGGCCCTGGCTGGGGTTTTCAGCCCCGCACACCGGGGCTGATTCCGGGGCCCAGAAAGTGTATGACAGACTAGGTTCCCTAGCACTCTCCTCCCCAGCAGAGACGTGCAGGTGGTTGGGCCTGATCCTGCGTGTCTGGTTCCTGCCCACAGCCCCAACTCAGGGGAAGCAGCCCCTGAGGCAAGACCTGCTGGAGGAGCCCTGCACCCCCGCCTGATAGGCGAGTGCACAGCCAGCAGGGAGCGAGCCTCCTCGGGGAAGAGCAGGCAGCAGCCCCGTCAAGTGAAAGCCTGCTTACACGGAGCTAAGTGCGCCTCCAGTACGGCAGAGCTCTAGCTCTGCTCAGAGCCCCGATCTGGCAGAGTTTCTGGGCGAGGCTGCTCTGCGGGGGCTCGCCTTGCCCAGACTTGCCTTGCTTTTAGGCTGCCTCTCCAGGAAGGAGCTAGGTCTGAGCGAGCCTGGGAGCGCCACTGGCGCCTTCCTTGCCTCAGCTCCAATCCTGCCTTGCCTTTGCACATTAGGTCCCAGGCCGTCCGTTGGGGAGGGCTTAGGGGCTGGTGGGTTGCACACTGCCAAGGGCTTCAGCAGTGAGAGCTCTGTCAGAGGGAAGGGAAGGGCAACTGCAGGGCTCCTCCAGCGGTTCTAGGCCGCCCTAGAATCAGCGCCGCACCGAGAGCACCAGGCTCCCAGGGCCCCTGGCTGGGGTTTTCAGCCCCGCACACACGGAGGCTGATTCCTTGGGTGCCCAGAAAGTGTATGACAGACGTAGGTTCCCTAGCACTCTCCTCCCCAGCAGAGACATGTGCAGGTGTTGGGGCCTGATCCTGCGTGTCTGGGTTCCTGCCCACAGCCCCAACTCAGGGGAAGCAGCCCCTGAGGCAAGACCTGCTGGAGGAGCCCTGCGCCCCCGCCTGATAGGCGAGTGCACAGCCAGCAGGGAAGCGAGCCTCCTCGGGGGAAGAGGAGGCAGCCCAGCCCACGTCAAGTGGAAAGCCCTGCTTGCACGGAGCTAAGTGCGCCTCCAGTACGGCAGAGCTCTAGCTCTGCTCAGAGCCCCGATCTGGCAGAGTTCCTGGCGCGAGGCTGCTCTGCCGGGGGCTAGCCTTGCCCAGACTTGCCTTGCTTTTAGGCTGCCTCTCCAGGAAGGAGCAGGCAGCAGGAGCCTGGGAGTCGCCACTGGCGCCTTTCTTGCCTCAGCTCCAATCCTGCCTTGCCTTTGCACTTAGGTCCCAGTCCTCCTTAAGGAGAGCTTAGGGGCTGGTGGGTTGCACACTGCCAAGGGCTCCAGCAGTGAGAATTCTGTCAGAGGGAAGGGAAGGGCAACTGCAGGGCTCCTCCAGCGGTTGCTTGGCCGCCCAGATTCAGCGCCACACGGAGAGCACCAGGCTCCCAGGGCCCCTGGCTGGGGTTTTCAGCCCCGCACACACGGAGGCTGATTCCTTGGGTGCCCAGAAAGTGTATGACAGACGTAGGTTCCCTAGCACTCTCCTCCCCAGCAGAGACATGTGCAGGTGTTTGGGGCCTGATCCTGCGTGTCTGGGTTCCTGCCCACAGCCCCAACTCAGGGGAAGCAGCCCCTGAGGCAAGACCTGCTGGAGGAGCCCTGCGCCCCCGCCTGATAGGCGAGTGCACAGCCAGCAGGGAAGCGAGCCTCCTCGGGGGAAGAGGAGGCAGCAAGTCCCCGTCAAGCTGAAATCCCTGCTTACACGAAGCTAAGTGCGACTCCAGTACGGCAGATCTCTAGCTCTGTTCAGAGGCCCGATCTGGCAGAGTTCCTGGCACCAAGATGCTCTGCCATAGGCGAGCCTTGCGCAGACTTGCCTTGCTTTAAGGCTCCCTCCCCAGGAAGGAGCAGGCTGTGTGAGGCTCGGAAACGCCACTGGCGCCTTCCTGGCTTCAGCTCTACCCCTGCCTTGCCTTTGCACTTAGGTCCCAAGCGTCCTTGAGGAGGGCTTAGGGGCTGGTGGGTTGCACACTGCCAAGGGCTCCAGCAGTGAAAGCTCTGTCAGAGGGAAGCGAAGGGCAACAGCAGGGCTCCTTCAGCGGTTCCTTGGCCGCCCAGACAAAGCTCCGCACGGAGAGCACCAGGTTCCAAGGGCCCCTGGCTGGGTTTTGCATCCCCACACTCCCAGAGGCTGACTCCGTGGGTGCCTAGAAAGTGTGTGAGAGACGTAGGTTCCCTAGCACTCTCCTCCCCAGCAGAGACATGTGCAGGTGGTTGGGGCCTTATCCTGCGTGTCTGGGTTCCCGCCCACAGCCTCAACTCAGGGGAAGCAGCCCCTGAGGCAAGACCTGCTGGAGGAGCCCTGCGCGCCCGCCTGATAGGCGAGAGCACAGCCAGCAGTGTAGCGAGCCTCCTCGGGAGAAGAGGAGGCAGCCGAGCCCAGTCAAGAGGAAAGCCCTGCTTGCACGGAGCTAAGTGGGCCTCCAGTACGGCAGAGCTCTAGCTCTGCTCAGAGCCCCGATCTGGCAGAGTTTCTGGCGCGAGGCTGCTCGGCCGGGGGCTCGCCTTGCCCAGACTTGCCTTGCTTTTAGGCTCCCTCCCCAGGAAGGAGCTGTCTGAGCGAGCCTGGGAGACGCCACTGGTGCCTTCCTTGCCTCAGCTCCAATCCTGCCTTGCCTTTGCACATAGGTGCCAGTCGTCCGTTAGGGAGGCTTAGGGGTGGTGGGTTGCACACTGCCAAGGGCTTCAGCAGTGAGAGCTCTGTCAGAGGGAAGGGAAGGGCAACTGCAGGGCTCCTCCAGCGGTTTGCTTAGGCCGCCTAGAATCAGCGCCGCACCGGAGAGCACCAGGCTCCCAGGGCCCCTGGCTGGGGTTTTCAGCCCCGCACACACGGAGGCTGATTCCTTGGGTGCCCAGAAAGTGTATGACAGACGTAGGTTCCCTAGCACTCTCCTCCCCAGCAGAGACATGTGCAGGTGTTTGGGGCCTGATCCTGCGTGTCTGGGTTCCTGCCCACAGCCCCAACTCAGGGGAAGCAGCCCCTGAGGCAAGACCTGCTGGAGGAGCCCTGCGCCCCCGCCTGATAGGCGAGTGCACAGCCAGCAGGGAAGCGAGCCTCCTCGGGGGAAGAGGAGGCAGCAAGTCCCCGTCAAGCTGAAATCCCTGCTTACACGAAGCTAAGTGCGACTCCAGTACGGCAGATCTCTAGCTCTGTTCAGAGGCCCGATCTGGCAGAGTTCCTGGCACCAAGATGCTCTGCCATAGGCGAGCCTTGCGCAGACTTGCCTTGCTTTAAGGCTCCCTCCCCAGGAAGGAGCAGGCTGTGTGAGGCTCGGAAACGCCACTGGCGCCTTCCTGGCTTCAGCTCTACCCCTGCCTTGCCTTTGCACTTAGGTCCCAAGCGTCCTTGAGGAGGGCTTAGGGGCTGGTGGGTTGCACACTGCCAAGGGCTCCAGCAGTGAAAGCTCTGTCAGAGGGAAGCGAAGGGCAACAGCAGGGCTCCTTCAGCGGTTCCTTGGCCGCCCAGACAAAGCTCCGCACGGAGAGCACCAGGTTCCAAGGGCCCCTGGCTGGGTTTTGCATCCCCACACTCCCAGAGGCTGACTCCGTGGGTGCCTAGAAAGTGTGTGAGAGACGTAGGTTCCCTAGCACTCTCCTCCCCAGCAGAGACATGTGCAGGTGGTTGGGGCCTTATCCTGCGTGTCTGGGTTCCCGCCCACAGCCCTCAACTCAGGGGAAGCAGCCCCTGAGGCAAGACCTGCTGGAGGAGCCCTGCGCGCCCGCCTGATAGGCGAGAGCACAGCCAGCAGTGTAGCGAGCCTCCTCGGGAGAAGAGGAGGCAGCCGAGCCCAGTCAAGAGGAAAGCCCTGCTTGCACGGAGCTAAGTGGGCCTCCAGTACGGCAGAGCTCTAGCTCTGCTCAGAGCCCCGATCTGGCAGAGTTCCTGGCGCGAGGCTGCTCTGGCCGGGGGCTCGCCTTGCCCAGACTTGCCTTGCTTTTAGGCTGCCCTCTCCCAGGAAGGAGCTGTCTGAGCGAGCCTGGGAGATCGCCACTGGTGCCTTCCTTGCCTCAGCTCCAATCCTGCCTTGCCTTTGCACTTAGGTCCCAGTCCTCCTTAAGGAGAGGCTTAGGGGCTGGTGGGTTGCACACTGCCAAGGGCTCCAGCAGTGAGAACTCTGTCAGAGGGAAGGGAAGGGCAACTGCAGGGCTCCTCCAGCGGTTTGCTTGGCCGCCCAGATTCAGCGCCACACGGAGAGCACCAGGCTCCCAGGGCCCCTGGCTGGGGTTTTCAGCCCCGCACACACGGAGGCTGATTCCTTGGGTGCCCAGAAAGTGTATGACAGACGTAGGTTCCCTAGCACTCTCCTCCCCAGCAGAGACATGTGCAGGTGTTTGGGGCCTGATCCTGCGTGTCTGGGTTCCTGCCCACAGCCCCAACTCAGGGGAAGCAGCCCCTGAGGCAAGACCTGCTGGAGGAGCCCTGCGCCCCCGCCTGATAGGCGAGTGCACAGCCAGCAGGGAAGCGAGCCTCCTCGGGGGAAGAGGAGGCAGCAAGTCCCCGTCAAGCTGAAATCCCTGCTTACACGAAGCTAAGTGCGACTCCAGTACGGCAGATCTCTAGCTCTGTTCAGAGGCCCGATCTGGCAGAGTTCCTGGCACCAAGATGCTCTGCCATAGGCGAGCCTTGCGCAGACTTGCCTTGCTTTAAGGCTCCCTCCCCAGGAAGGAGCAGGCTGTGTGAGGCTCGGAAACGCCACTGGCGCCTTCCTGGCTTCAGCTCTACCCCTGCCTTGCCTTTGCACTTAGGTCCCAAGCGTCCTTGAGGAGGGCTTAGGGGCTGGTGGGTTGCACACTGCCAAGGGCTCCAGCAGTGAAAGCTCTGTCAGAGGGAAGCGAAGGGCAACAGCAGGGCTCCTTCAGCGGTTCCTTGGCCGCCCAGACAAAGCTCCGCACGGAGAGCACCAGGTTCCAAGGGCCCCTGGCTGGGTTTTGCATCCCCACACTCCCAGAGGCTGACTCCGTGGGTGCCTAGAAAGTGTGTGAGAGACGTAGGTTCCCTAGCACTCTCCTCCCCAGCAGAGACATGTGCAGGTGGTTGGGGCCTTATCCTGCGTGTCTGGGTTCCCGCCCACAGCCTCAACTCAGGGGAAGCAGCCCCTGAGGCAAGACCTGCTGGAGGAGCCCTGCGCGCCCGCCTGATAGGCGAGAGCACAGCCAGCAGTGTAGCGAGCCTCCTCGGGAGAAGAGGAGGCAGCCGAGCCCAGTCAAGAGGAAAGCCCTGCTTGCACGGAGCTAAGTGGGCCTCCAGTACGGCAGAGCTCTAGCTCTGCTCAGAGCCCCGATCTGGCAGAGTTTCTGGCGCGAGGCTGCTCTGCCGGGGGCTCGCCTTGCCCAGACTTGCCTTGCTTTTAGGCTCCCTCCCAGGAAGGAGCTGTCTGCAGCGAGCCTGGGAGACGCCACTGGTGCCTTCCTTGCCTCAGCTCCAATCCTGCCTTGCCTTTGCACTTAGGTGCCCAGGCCGTCCGTTAGGGGAGGCTTAGGGGCTGGTGGGTTGCACACTGCCAAGGGCTCCAGCAGTGAGACTCTGTCAGAGGGAAGGGAAGGGCAACTGCAGGGCTCCTCCAGCGGTTGCTTGGCCGCCCAGATTCAGCGCCACACGGAGAGCACCAGGCTCCCAGGGCCCCTGGCTGGGTTTTCAGCCCCGCACACACGGAGGCTGATTCCTTGGGTGCCCAGAAAGTGTATGACAGACGTAGGTTCCCTAGCACTCTCCTCCCCAGCAGAGACATGTGCAGGTGTTTGGGCCTGATCCTGCGTGTCTGGGTTCCTGCCCACAGCCCCAACTCAGGGGAAGCAGCCCCTGAGGCAAGACCTGCTGGAGGAGCCCTGCGCCCCCGCCTGATAGGCGAGTGCACAGCCAGCAGGGAAGCGAGCCTCCTCGGGGGAAGAGGAGGCAGCAAGTCCCCGTCAAGCTGAAATCCCTGCTTACACGAAGCTAAGTGCGACTCCAGTACGGCAGATCTCTAGCTCTGTTCAGAGGCCCGATCTGGCAGAGTTCCTGGCACCAAGATGCTCTGCCATAGGCGAGCCTTGCGCAGACTTGCCTTGCTTTAAGGCTCCCTCCCCAGGAAGGAGCAGGCTGTGTGAGGCTCGGAAACGCCACTGGCGCCTTCCTGGCTTCAGCTCTACCCCTGCCTTGCCTTTGCACTTAGGTCCCAAGCGTCCTTGAGGAGGGCTTAGGGGCTGGTGGGTTGCACACTGCCAAGGGCTCCAGCAGTGAAAGCTCTGTCAGAGGGAAGCGAAGGGCAACAGCAGGGCTCCTTCAGCGGTTCCTTGGCCGCCCAGACAAAGCTCCGCACGGAGAGCACCAGGTTCCAAGGGCCCCTGGCTGGGTTTTGCATCCCCACACTCCCAGAGGCTGACTCCGTGGTGCCTAGAAAGTGTGTGAGAGACGTAGGTTCCCTAGCACTCTCCTCCCCCAGCAGAGACATTTGCAGGTGGTTGGGCCTGATCCTGCGTGTCTGGGTTCACGCCCGCATCCCCAACTCAGGGGAAGCAGCCCCCTGAGGCAAGACCTGCTGGAGGAGCCCTGCGCGCCTGCCTGATAGGCGAGAGCACAGCCAGCAGTGTAGCGAGCCTCCTCAGGAGAAGAGGGCAGAGCCCAGTCAAGAGAAAGCCCTGCTTGCACGGAGCTAAGTGGGCCTCCAGTATGGCAGAGCTCTAGCTCTGCTCAGAGCCCCGATCTGGCAGAGTTCCTGGCGCGAGGCTGCTCTGCGGGGGCTAGCCTTGCCCAGTCTTGCCTTGCTTTTAGGCTGCCTCTCCAGGAAGGAGCAGGCAGCAGGAGCTGGAGCCTGG
>NW_017198378.1:0-7711 GCF_001704415.2 Capra hircus
TCTTCCTCTCGAGTGGATACGGGTATGTCCGGGAACTTCTTGAGTTGCAGCAAGGGTGTGAAGGACCCTTTGGAAGTTCCAGAGGTTAGGTATGAATTGCCTTGAGAAGCCTCAGGGCAAATGGCCCTCATCTCGCCTGGAGGGGAGAACCTCCTGGATTTTCTCGAGTTGCGGCAGGTGCTCTCGACTTACGACCGGGACCTCAGGGACCCGCTCTTGGTGGCCTCAGGAAGGCCAGTCCCCATGCGAGTTGCTCGGTGCCTCTCGGGATCCTCTCCCTTCGATGCCGGGGCCTAAGACCTTTTCGTGGAGTCGGTGCCGGAACCTGAGGATTTCCTCTATAGTGCTGACATGGATCTTGGGTACTTCTGGAGTCTCCCCAGGAGAGTCAGTCCTCGTCTGGATGGGGACATGCACGTGTGCTTTCCTCCCGAGCTGTAGCAGCAGTGTCGCCTTCCCTTCGCGTGGATCAAGGGATCTGTGGCTTTCCCTCCAGGCTTTTCCCACGAGGCTTTCCCACGAGGCTTTCCCACTCGGCTGTCCCACGTGCCACCGTGGTGTGAGTCGATCCTTGGCTTGAAAGTCGAGGCAGTGCAGGGAAAACAGGTTTCCCTGGAATGGACTGAGACATATGGGGGTATCTGGGAATGGTTGGCACGACCCCTGGAGTTCCTCTCGCCTTTCCTGTGGAGAGCGCCTCCTATTGAGATGCGACGGGAACGCCGGAAATTCTTTCCCCACCATGCAGGAAAGGATCCCTCCTCTCGAGCTAGGATGCGAAACGGTCTCCTCTGGATGTGGGCGGGACTCTCGTGCTTCCCTCTCGAGGGAGACGGGTATGTCGGGAACTTCTTGAGTTGCAGCAAGGGTGTGAAGGACCCTTTTGGAAGTTCCAGATGTTAGATGTGATTAGCCTCGATACGCCTCAGCGGAAATGGGCCTCATCTCGCCTGGGAGAACCTCCTGGATTTTCTCGAGTTGCGGCAGGTGCTCTCGACTTACGACAGGGGACCTCAGGGACCCGCTCCTGGGTGGCCCTCAGGAAAGGCCAGTCCCCATGCGAGTTGCTCGGGGCCTCTCGGGATTCCTCTCCCGTCGATGCCGGGGCCTAAGACTTGTGTGGAGTCGGTGCCGGAACCTGAGGATTCCTCTCCAGTGCTGACATGGGATCTTGGGGTACTTCTGGAGTCTCCCAGGGGAGTCAGTCCTCGTCTCGAGTTGGGGCATGCACGTGCGCTTTCCTCCCGAGCTGTAGCAGCAGTGTCTCGCTTCCCTTCGCGTGGATCAAGGGATCTGGTGGCTTTCCCTCGAGGCTTTCCCACGGAGGCTTTCCCACGAGGCTTTCCCACAGGGCTGTCCCACGTGCCACCGTGGTGTGAGTGGATCCTCGGCTTGAAAGTCGAGGCAGTGCAGGGAAAACAGCGTTTCCCTGGAATGGACTGAGACATCTGGGGGACTCTGGGAATGGTGGCACGACCCTGGAGTTCCTCTCGCCTTTCCTGTGGAGAGCGCCTCCTCTTGAGATGCGACGGGAACGCCGGGAATTCTTTCCCGACCCACGCAGGAAAGGATCCCTCCTCTCGAGCTAGGAGGCGGAAACAGGGGTCTCCTCTGGATGTGGGCGGGACTCTCGTGCCTTCCTCTCGAGTGGAGACGGGTATGTCGGGGAACTTCTTGAGTTGCAGCAAGGGTGTGAAGGACCCTTTGGAAGTTCCAGAGGTTAGGTGTGATTAGCCTCGAGACGCCTCAGCGGAAATGGGCCTCAATCTCGCCTGGAGGGGAGAACCTCCTGGATTTTCTCGAGTTGCGGCAGGTGCTCTCGACTTACGACGGGGACCTCAGGGACCCGCTCTGGTGGCCTCAGGAAAGGCCAGTCCCCATGCGAGTTGCTCGGGGCCTCTCGGGATTCCTCTCCCGTCGATGCCGGGGCCTAAGACCTTGTGTGGAGTCGGTGCCGGAACCTGAGGATTCCTCTCCAGTGCTGACATGGATCTTGGGGTACTTCTGGAGTCTCCCCAGGGGAATCAGTCCTCGTCTCGAGTGGGGGCATGCACGTGCGCTTTCCTCCCGAGCTGTTAGCAGCAAGTGTCACGCTTCCCTTCGCGTGGATCAAGGGATCTGTGGCTTTCCCTCGAGGCTTTTCCCACGAGGCTTTCCCACGAGGCTTTCCCACAGGGCTGTCCACGTGCCACCGTGGTGTGAGTCGATAAACTCGGCTTGAAAGTCGAGGCAGTGCCAGGGAAAACAGGTTTCCCTGGAATGGACTGAGACATCTGCGGGGACTCTGGGAATGGTGGCACGACCCTGCGAGTTCCTCTCGCCTTTCCTGTGGAGAGCGCCTCCTCTTGAGATGCGACGGGAACGCCGGGAATTCTTTCCCGACCACGCAGGGAAAGGATCCCTCCTCTCGAGCTAGGAGGCGGAAACGGGGCTCCTCTGGATGTGGGCGGAGACTCTCGTGCTTCCTTCTCGAGTGGAGACGGGTATGTCGGGGAACTTCTTGAGTTGCAGCAAGGGTGTGAAGGACCCTTTGGAAGTTCCAGATGTTAGGATGTGATTAGCCTCGAGAAGCCTCAGCGGAAATGGGCCTCATCTCGCCTGGAGGGGAGAACCTCCTGGATTTTCTCGAGTTGCGGCAGGTGCCTCTCGACTTACGACGGGGACCTCAGCGACCCGCTCTGGTGGCCTCAGGAAAGGCCAGTCCCCATGCGAGTTGCTCGGGGCCTCTCGGGATTCCTCTCCCGTCGATGCCGGGCCTAAGACCTTGTGTGGAGTCCGGGTGCCGGAACCTGAGGATTCCTCTCCAGTGCTGACATGGATCTTGGGGTACTTCTGGAGTCTCCCAGGGGAGTCAGTCCTCGTCTCGAGTGGGGCATGCACGTGCGCTTTCCTCCCGAGCTGTAGCAGCAGTGTCGCGCTTCCCTTCGCGTGGATCAAGGGATCTGGTGGCTTTCCCTCGAGGCTTTCCCACGAGGCTTTCCCACGAGGCTTTCCCACAGGGCTGTCCCACGTGCCACCGTGGTGTGAGTCGATCCTCGGCTTGAAAGTCGAGGCAGTGCAGGGAAAACAGGTTTCCCTGGAATGGACTGAGACATCTGGGGGACTCTGGGAATGGTGGCACGACCCTGGAGTTCCTCTCGCCTTTCCTGTGGAGAGCGCCTCCTCTTGAGATGCGACGGGAACGCCGGGAATTCTTTCCCGACCACGCAGGGAAAGGATCCCTCCTCTCGAGCTAGGAGGCGGAAACGGGCTCCTCTGGATGTGGGCGGGACTCTCGTGCTTCCTCTCGAGTGGAGACGGGTATGTCGGGGAACTTCTTGAGTTGCAGCAAGGGTGTGAAGGACCCTTTGGAAGTTCCAGAGGTTAGGTGTGATTAGCCTCGAGACGCCTCAGCGGAAATGGGCCTCATCTCGCCTGGAGGGAGAACCTCCTGGATTTTCTCGAGTTGCGGCAGGTGCTCTCGACTTACGACGGGGACCTCAGGGACCCGCTCTGGTGGCCTCAGGAAAGGCCAGTCCCCATGCGAGTTGCTCGGGGGCCTCTCGGGATTCCTCTCCCGTCGATGCTGGGGCCTAAGACCTTGTGTGGAGTCAGGTGCCGGAACCTGAGGATTCCTCTCCAGTGCTGACATGGATCTTGGAGGTACTTCTGGAGTCTCCCCAGGGGAGTCAGTCCTCGTCTCGAGTGGGGGCATGCACGTGCGCTTTCCTCCCGAGCTGTAGCAGCCAGTGTCGCGCTTCCCTTCGCGTGGATCAAGGGATCTGTGGCTTTCCCTCGAGGCTTTCCCACGAGGCTTTCCCACGAGGCTTTCCCACAGGGCTGTCCCACGTGCCACCGTGGTGTGAGTCGGATCCTCGGCTTGAAAGTCGAGGCAGTGCAGGGAAAACAGGTTTCCCTGGAATGGACTGAGACATCTGGGGGACTCTGGGAATGGTGGCACGACCCTGGAGTTCCTCTCGCCTTTCCTGATGGAGAGCGCCTCCTCTTGAGATGCGACGGGAAAGCCGGGAATTCTTTCCCGACCACGCAGGGAAAGGATCCCTCCTCTCGAGCTAGGAGGCAGAAACGGTTCTCCTCTGGTGAGGCGGGAACTCTCGTGCTTCCTCTCGAGTGGAGACGGGTATGTCGGGGAACTTCTTGAGTTGCAGCAAGGGTGTGAAGGACCCTTTGGAAGTTCCAGAGGTTAGGTGTGATTAGCCTCGAGACGCCTCAGCGGAAATGGGCCTCATCTCGCCTGGAGGGGAGAACCTCCTGGATTTTCTCGAGTTGCGGCAGGTGTTCTTGACTTACGACGGGGACCTCAGGGACCTGCTCTGGTGGCCTCAGGAAAGGCCAGTCCCCATTCGAATTGCACGCAGGCCTCTCAGGATTCCTCTCCCTGTCGATTGCCGGGTCCTAAGATCTTGTGTCGGAGTCAGTGCCGGAACCTGAGGATTCCTCTCCAGTGCTGACATGGATCTTGGGGTACTTCTGGAGTCTCCCCTAGGGAGTCGGTCCTCATTTCGAGTGGGGCATGCAGGTGTGCTTTCCTCCCGAGCTGTAGCTGCAGTGTCGCGCTTCCATTCGCGTGGATCAAGGGATCTGTGGCTTTCCCACGAGGCTTTCCCACGAGGCTTTCCCACGAGGCTTTCCCACAGGGCTGTCCCAAGTGCCACCGTGGTGTGAGTCGATCCTCGGCTTGAAAGTCGAGGCAGTGCAGGGAAAACAGGTTTCCCTGGAATGGACTGAGACATCTGGGGGAATCTGGGAATGGTGGAACGACCCTGGAGTTCCTCTCGCCTTTCCTGTGGAGAGCGCCTCCTCTTGAGATGCGACGGGAACTCGGGGAATTCTTTCCCCACGACGCAGGGAAAGGATCCCTCCTCTCAAGCTAGGAGGCGGAAACGTGGCTCCTATGGATGTGGGCGGGACTCTCGTGCTTCCTCTCGAGTGCAGACGGGTATGTCGGGGAACTTCTTGAGTTGCAGCAATGGTGTGAAGGACCCTTTGGAAATTCCAGATGTCAGATGTGATTAGCCTCGAGATGCCTCAGCGGAAATGGGCCTCATCTCGCCTGGAGGGGAGAACCTCCTGGATTATCTCGAGTTGTGGCAGGTGCTTTCGACTTACGACGGGGACCTCAGGGACCCGCTCTGGTGGCCTCAGGAAAGGCCAGTCCCCATGCAAGTTCCTCGGGGGCCTCTTCGGATTCCTCTCCCGTCGATGCCGGGGCCTAAGATCTTGTGTGGAGTATGTGCCGGAACCTGAGGATTTCTCTCCAGTGCTGACATGGACCTCGGGGTAATTCTGGAGTCTCCCCAGGGGAGTCAGTCCTCGTCTCGAGTGGGGGCATGCACGTGCGCTTTCCTCCCGAGCTGTAGCAGCAGTGTCATGCCTCCCTTCGCTTGGATCAAGGAATCTGTGGCTTTCCCCCGAGGCTTTCCCACGAGGCTTTCCAACGAGGCTTTCCCACAGGGCTGTCCCACGTGCCACCGTGGTGTGAGTCGATCCTCGGCTTGAAAGTGGAGGCAGTGCAGGGAAAACAGGTTTCCCTGGAATGGACTGAGACATCTGGGGGACTCTGGGAATGGTGACACGACCCTGGAGTTCCTCTGGCCTTTCCTGTGGAGAGCGCCTCCTCTTGAGATGCGACGGGGAAAACCGGGAATTCTTTCCCGACCACGCAGGGAAAGGATCCCTCCTCTCGAGCTAGGAGGCGGAAACGGGGCTCCTCTGGATGTGGGTGGGACTCTCGTGCTCCCTCTCGAGTGGAGACGGGTATGTCGGGGAACTTCTTGAGTTGTAGCAACGGTGTGAAGGACCCTATGGAAGTTCCAGATGTTAGATGTGATTTGCCTCGAGACGCCTAAGTGGAATTGGGCCTCATCTCGCCTGGAGGGGAGAACCTCCTGTATTTTCTCGAGTTGCGGCAGGTGTTCTTGACTTACGACGGTGACCTCAGGGACCCGCTCTGCTGGCCTCAGGAAAGGCCAGTCCCCATGCGAGTTGCTCCGGGGCCTCTCGGGATTCCTCTCCAGTCGATGCTGGGGCCTGAGACCTTGTCTGGATACAGTTCCGGAACCTGAGGATTCCTCTCCAGTGCTGACATGTATCTTAGGGTACTTCTGGAATCTCCCCAGGGGAGTCAGTCCTCGTCTCGAGTGGGGGCATGCACGTGCGCTTTCCTCCCGAGCTGTAGCAGCAGTGTCACGCTTCCCTTCGCGTGGATCAAGGGATCTGTGGCTTTCGCTCGAGGCTTTTACACGAGGGTTTCCCACGAGGCTTTCCCACAGGGCTGTCCCACGTGCCACAGTGGTGTGAGTCAATACTCTGCTTTAAAGTCGACGCAGTGCAGGGAAAACAGGTTTCCCTGGAATGGACTGAGACATCTGGGGGACTCTGGGAATGGTGGCAGGACCCTGGAGTTCCTCTCGCCTTTCCTGTGGAGAGCGCCTCCTCTTGAGATGCGACCGAACGTCCGGGAATTCTTTCCCGACCACGCAGGGGAAAGGATCCCTCCTCTCGAGCTAGGAGGCAGAAACGGGGCTCCTCTGGATGTGGGCAGAACTCTCGTGTTTCCTCTCGAGTGGAGACGGGTATGTCGGGGAACTTCTTGAATTGCAGCAAGGGTGTGAAGGACCCTTTGGAAGTTCCAGAGTTTAGATGTGATTAGCCTCGAGAAGCCTCAGCGGAAATGGGCCTCATCTCGCCTGGAGGGGAGAACCTGCTGGATTTTCTCGAGTTGCGGCAGGTGCTCTCGACTTACGACAGGGACCTCAGGGACCCTCTCTGGTGGCCTCAGGAAAGGCCAGTCCACATGCCAGTTGCTCGGAGGGCTCTCGGGATTCCTCTCCCGTCGATGCCGGGGCCTAAGACCTTGTGTGGAGTCCGGTGCCGGAACTGAGATTTCCTCGTCCAGTGCTGACATGGATCTTGGGGTACTTCTGGAGTCTCCCCAGGGGAGTCAGTCCTCGTCTCGAGTGGGGGCATGCACGTGCGCTTTACTCACGTGCTGTAGCAGCAGTGCCACGCTTCCCACCGCCTGGATCAAGGGATCTGTGGCTTTCGCTTGAGGCTTTTACACGAGGGTTTCCCACGAGCTTTCCAAGGGCTGTCCCACGTGCCACCGTGGTGTGAGTCGATCCTCGTCTTGAAAGTCGAGGCAGTGCAGGGAAAACTGTTTCCCTAGAATGGACTGAGACATCTGGGGACTCTCGGGAATGGTGACACGACCCTGGAGTTCCTCTCGCCTTTCCTGTGGAGAGCGCCTCCTCTTGAGATGCGACGGGAACGCCGGGAATTTTTTCCGACCACGCAGGGAATGGATCCCTCCTCTCGAGCTAGAAGGCTGAAACGGGCTCCTCTGGATGTGGGCGGGACTCGCGCGTGCTTCCTCTCGAGTGGAGACGGGTATGTTGGGGAACTTCTTGAGTTGCACAAGGGCGTGTGAAGGACCCGTTGGGAGTTCCAGAGGTTAGGTGTGATTAGCCTCGAGACCCCCTCAGCGGAAATGGGCCTCATCTCGCCTGGGGGGAGAACCTCCTGGATTTTCTCGAGTTTGCAGCAGGTGCTCTCAACTTACTACGGACCTCAGGGACCCGCTCTGGTGGCCTCAGGAAAGGCCAGTCCCCATGCGAGTTGCTCGGGGCCTCCTCGGATTCCTCTCCCTTCGATGCTGGCGCCTAAGACCTTGTGTGGAGTCAGTCCCGGAACCTGAGGATTCCTCACCAGT
>NW_017198379.1:0-7711 GCF_001704415.2 Capra hircus
AGATCCACGTCAGCACTGGAGAGGAATCCTCAGGTTCCGGCACCGGCTCCACACAAAGATCTTAGGCCCCGGCATCGATGGGGAGAGGAATCCCGAGAGGCCCCCGAACAACTCGCATGGGGACTGGCCTTTCCTGAGACCACCAGAACGGGTCCCTGAGGTTCCCATCGTAAGTCGAGAGCACATGCGGCAACTCGAGAAAATCCAGGAGGTTCTCCCCTCCAGGCGAGATGAGGCCCATTTCCGCTGAGGCGTCTCGAGGCTAATCACACCTAAACTCTGGAACTTCCAACGGGTTCTTCACACCCATGCTGCAACTCAAGAAGTTCCCCGACATACGCGTCTCCACTCGAGAGGAAGCACGGGAGTCCCGCCCACATCCACAGGAGCCCCGTTTCCGCCTCCTAGCTCTAGAGGAGCGATCCTTTCCCTGCGTAGTCGGGAAATAATTCCCGGCGTTCCCGTCGCATCTCAAGAGGAGGTGCTCTCCACAGTTAAGGCGAGAGTATCTCCAGGGTCGTGCCACCATTCCCAGAGTCCCGCAGATGTCTCCGTCCATGCCAGGGAAACCTGTTTTCCCTGCACTGCCTCGACTTTCAAGCTGAGGATCGACTCACACCACCGTGGCAAGTAGGACAGCCCTGTGGAAAGCCTCGTGGGAAAGCCTCGTGGGAAAGCCTCGAGGGAAAGCCCTCATCCCTTGATGCACATGAAGGGAAGCGTGACACTGCTGCTACAGCTCGTGAGGAAATAGCACGTGCATACCCCCACTCGAGACGAGGACTGACTCCACTGGGGAGACTCCAGAAGTACCCCAGATCTACGTCAGCACTGGAGAGGAATCCTCAGGTTCCACACCGACTCCACACAAGATCTTAGGCCCCGGCATCAACGGGAGAGTAATCCGGAGAGGCCCGGAGCAACTCGCATGGGGACTGGCCTTTCCTGAGGCCACCAGAGCAGGTCCCTGAGGTCCCCATCGTAAGTCGAGAGCACCTGCCGCAACTCGAGAAAATCCAGGAGGTTCTCCCCACCAGGCGAGATGAGGCCCATTTCCGCTGAGGCGTCTCGAGGCTAATCACACCTAACCTCTTGAACTTCCAACGGGTCCTTCACACCCTTGATGCAACTCAAGAAGTTCCCCGACATACCCGTCTCCACTCGAGAGGAAGCACGCTAGTCCCGCCCACATCCAGAGGAGCCCCGTTTCCGCCTCCTAGCTCGAGAGGAGGGATCCTTTCCCTGCGAGGTGGGGAAATAATTCCCGGCGTTCCCGTCGCGCATCACAAGAGGAGGCGATCTCGACAGGAAAGGCGAGAGGAACTCCAGGGTCGTGCCACCATTCCCAGAGTCCCCCAGATATCTCCGTCCATTCCAGGGAAACCTGTTTTCCCTGCACTGCCTCGACTTTCAAGCCGAGGATCGACACACACCACGGTGGAACGTAGGACAGCTCTGAGGGAAAGCCTCGTGGGAATGCCCCTGATCCCTTGATCCACGCGAAGGGAAGCGCGACACTGTTGCTACAGATCGGGAGGAAAGCGTACGTGCATGCCCCCACTCGAGACGAGGACTGACTCCCCTGGGGAGACTCCAGAAGTTTCCCAATTCCATGTCAGCACTGGAGAAGGATCCTCAGGTTCCGGCACTGACTCCACACAAGGTCTTTCGCCCCCCAGCATCGACGGGAGAGGAATCCCGAGAGGCCCCGAACAACTCGCATGGGGACTGGCCTTTCCTGAGGCCACCAGAGCGGGTCCCTGAGGTCCCCGTCGTAAGTCGAGAGCACCCTGCCACAACTCGAGAAAATCCATGAGGTTCTCCCTCCAGGCGAGATGAGGTCCATTTCTGCTGAGGCGTCTCAAGGCTAATCACATCTATCCTCTGGACCTTCCAAAGGGTCCTTCACACCCCTGCTGCAACTCAAGAAGATCCCGACATACACGTCTCCACTCGAGAGGAAGCACGAGAGTCCCGCCCATCCACAGGAGCCCGTTTCCGCCTCCTAGCTCGAGGGGGGATCCTTTCCCTGCGTGTTCGGGAAAGAATTCCCCTTCCCTTCCGTCGCATCTCAAGAGGAGGCGCTCTCCCACAGGAAGAGGAGAGAACTTGAAGCCCCCCCCCAGAGATGTCTCAGTCCATTCCAGGAAAACCTGTTTTCCCTGCACTGCCTCGACTTTCAAGCCGAGGATCGACTCACACCACGGTGGCACGTTGGACAGCCCTGTGGGAAAGCCTCGTGGGAAAGCCTCCTGGAAAACCCTCGAGGGAAAGCCCCTGATCCCTTGATCCACACGAAGGGAAGCGTGACACTGTTGCTACAGATCGGGAGGAAAGAGCACGTGCATGCCCCCCACTCCAGACGAGGACTGATTCCACTGGGGAGACTCCAGAAGTACCCCAGATCCATGTCACCTCTGGAGAGGAATCTTCAGGTTCAGGCACCGGCTCCACAAAGTTCTTAGGCCCCGGCATCGAAGGGAGAGGAATCCCGAGAGCCCCCGAGCAACTCGCATGGGGACTGGCCTTTCCTGAGGCCCCCGAGCGGGTCCCTGTGGCTTTCCCACGAGGCTTTCCGAGGCTTTCCCACATGGCTGTCCCACGTGCCACCGTGGTGTGAGTCGATCTCGGCTTCAAAGTCGAGGCAGTGCAGGGAAAACAGGTTTCCCTGGAATGGACTGAGACATCTGGGGGACTCTGGGAATGGTGGCACGACCCTGGAGTTCCTCTTGCCTTTCCTGTGGAGAGCGCCTCCTCTTGAGATGCGACGGGAACACCGGGAATTCTTTCCCGACCACGCAAGGAAAGGATCCCTCCTCTCGAGCTAGGAGGCAGAAACGGGGCTCCTCTGGATGTGGGCGGAACTCTCCTGCTTCCTCTCGAGTGGAGACGGGTATGTCGGGGAAATTCTTGAGTTGCAGCAAAGGTGTGTAGGACCCTTTGGAAGTTCCAGAGGTTAGGTGTGATTAGCCTCGAGACGCCTCAGCGGAAATGGGCCTCATCTCGCCTGGAGGGGAGAACCTCCTGGATTTTCTCGAGTTGCGGCAGGTGGTCTCGACTTACGACGGCGACCTCAGGGACCCGCTCTGGTGGCCTCAGGAAAGGCCAGTCCCCATGCGAGTTGCTCGGTGGCCTCTCAGGATTCCTCTCCCGTCGATGCCAGGGCCTAAGACCTTGTGTGGAGTAGGTGTCGGAACCTGAGCATTCCTCTCCAGTGCTGACATGGATCTTGGGGTACTTCTGGAGTCTCCCCAGGGGAGTCAGTCCTCATCTCGAGTGGGGGCATGCACGTGAGCTTTCATCCCGAGCTGTAGCAGCAGTGTCACGCTTCCCTTCTCATGGATCAATGGATCAGGGTCTTTCCCTCGAGGCGTTCCCACGAGGCTTTCCCACTGGGCTGTCCCACGTGCCACCTTGGTGTGAGTCGATCCTCGGCTTGAAAGTCGAGGCAGTGCAGGGAAAACAGGTTTACCTGGAATGGACTGAGACATCTGGGGGTCTCTGTGAATGTGGCACGACACTAGAGTTCCTCTCGCCTTTCCTGTGGAGAGCGCCTCCTCTTGAGGTGAGACGGGAACCCAGGGAATTCTTTCCCGACCACGCAGGGAAAGGATCCCTCCTCTCGAGCTAGGAGGCGGAAACGGGACTCCTCTGGATGTGGGCGGGACTCTCGTACTTCCTCTCGAGTGTAGACGAGTATGTCGGGGAACTTCTTGGGTTGCAGCAAGGGTGTGAAGGACCCTTAGAAAGTTCAAGATGTTAGATGTGATTAGCCTCGAGACGCCTCAGTGGAAATGGGCCTCATCTCGCCTGGAGGGGAGAACCTCCTGCATTTTGTCGAGTTGCGGCAGGTGCTCTCGACCTACGACGGGGACCTCAGGGACCCGCTGTGGTGGCCTCAGGAAAGGCCAGTCCCCATGCGAGTTGCTCGGGGGGCCTCTCGAGAGTCCTCTCCCGTCGATGCCGGGGCTAAGACCTTGTGTGGAGTGGGTGCGGGAACCTGAGGATTCCTCTCCAGTGCCGACATGGATCTTGGGGTACTTCTGGCGTCTCCCCAGGGGCGTCAGTCCTCGTCTCCATTGGGGGCATGCAGGTAGGATTTCCTCCCGAGCTGTAGCGGCAGAGTCACGATTCCCTTCGCGTGGATCAAGGGATGTGTGGCTTTCCCTCGAGGCCTTCCCTCGAGGCTTTCCCACGAGGCTTTCCCACTGGGCTGTCCTACGTGCCACCATTGTGTGAGTCGATCCTCGGCTTGAAAGTCGAGGCAAGGCAGTGAAAACAGGTTTCCCAGGAATGGACTGAGACATCTGGGGGACTCTGGGAATGGTGGCACGACCCTGGAGTTCGTCTCGCCTTTTCTGTGGAGAGCGCCTCCTCTTGAGATGCGACGGGAACGCCGGGAATTCTTTCCCGTCCATGCTAGGAAAGGATCCCTCCTCTCGAGTTAGGAGGCGGAAACGGGTTCCTCTGGATGTGGGCGGGACTCTCGTGCTTCGTCTCGAGTGGAGACGGCTATGTCGGGGAACTTCTTGAGTTGCAGCAAGGGTGTGAAGGACCCTTTGGAAGTACCAGAGGTAGGTGTGATTAGACTCGAGACGCCTCAGTGGAAATGGGCCTCATCTCTCCTGAGGGGAGAACCTCCTGTATTTTCTCGAATTGCGACAGGTGCTCTCGACTTATGAGGGGGACCTCAGGGACACGCTCTGGTGGCCTCAGGAAAGGCCAGTCCCCATGCGAGTTGCTCAGGGCCCTCTTGCGATTCCTCTCCCGTCGATGCCGGGGCCAAAGACCTTGTGTGGATTCGGTGCCGGAAACTCTGGATTCCTCTCGAGTGCTGACATGGATCGTGGCGTACTTCTGGAGTTTCCCCAGGGGAGTCAGTCCTCGTCTCGTATGGGGCATGCACGTGCCCATTCCTCCCAAGCTGTAGCAGCAGTGTCTCGCTTCCCTTCGCGTGGATCAAGACATCTGTGGCTTTCCCTGGAGTCTTTCCCATGAGGCTTTCCCACAAGGCTATTCCACTTGCCACCATGGTGTGAGTCGATCCTCGGCGTGAAAGTCGAACCAATGCAGGGAAAACAGGAACCTCCTTCCCCACAGTAGGGGATACACTGTCCCCTTGGGCGGGTATCTCCAGGGCACTCGCGCTGGGGGTTGCCCGCGGAGGTGCGGGCCTCAGGCTCCACGTGAGAAAAGCCCCAAATGGCATTAGCTGCCAGTCCAGACGCTGGCCCCTCAGGTCTCTGGCCGGAGCCTTGGGCTCCAGGCAACTCAAAGCCCTCGGGGTGGCTCTGGGACTGCTGTAGGGAAAGGATGCCAAGAGCCCACGGAGGAGTTGGGGAGGGGGCATGGGGGAAACGGAGGCGAGGACAGCGAGGGATCTAGGTGGAGGCGCTGGAGAGAGCGTCTGGTGTCCCGGAATGCCTCGGAGGAGTCAGCGGGGGACAGTCGAGGACCAGGGACCTGTGGAATGTGAAAAGGCGGGAAATCTCAGAGCAAGGCAGGCTGGGAAAGGGGGCGTTGGTGGCCAATTCAAAGGGACCTAGGGGCGTTTCCTGGGCGGTGAGTTCCCTTGGCACTGCTGAGGGCCCCTGATTGATCCACTCGGGGTTGAACCCACCCCCGCTGCGAGGGAGGGCCACAAACCAAAGCCCCCGAACTGCCCGCCCACCCCAACGGGGATCTTGGCGGTCCAGGGCACAGCCGTGCCCGGGAAAAGCCCACTCGCTCCACGGGACTCCGTCCAGGGTCTCTGCTTGGAAAGAGGCCAGGGGCGGCACCCTCCATCTACCCACCCAAACCCTATTGACGTCAATGGTGGCGGAGACGCCTCCCGTTCTCCAGAGTCCTGAGCTGCTGGGTCCCCGCCCACTCGGCCAGCAGTCTGTAGCGTGCCCGTGTGCCTCTCCCACCATGGCTTCGTCCGGCTCCTCCAGCACCTCAAGCAGTACGTTTGCCCTCGGTCCCTGTGGTCGGATCACATCTCAGGGGATTTGCGGGTGGCCTGGGCAAGGGCTCTCGGCCAATGTGTTGACCCCCTCCCACCGAGAACGGCTGGGACCCATCGGCCAGGCCCGGGGTTCCGAGGCGTCAGGTGTGCCCAAATTCGGAGGGCGTGGCATCGTTCGTTCATCTTGCTCCTTTGGCACACATATGGCTTCTCCGTTCTCTTTTCTGGGAAGACAGTGTTGTTTCAGGGGCGTGCTGCGGGGGCGGGGGCCGGGGTTGGGGGGTGGTGGAGCGGGTGCTTTGCTGGGATGAGGCCCTTTATCCTCACATCTTCATGTGGGAATGGAGTCGGGGAGCTCTGTGGCCTTGCTGCCTTCAGTGGCTTCCTCTGCACAGGGGCCTAGTGGCTTCTGCCTTTTGTCAGGCGTTACGGGGTTTGGGCGTCGCTTTGGTGGCCTTGGCCTTTGCCTTGGCCTGGGCCTTGGCCTTTCCCTTGGCGTTGCCGTTTCCCTTGCCTTGGTCTTTGGCTTGGCCTTGCCCTGCCCTTGAACTTGAACTTGACCTTGACCTTGACCTTGACTTGACTTGAACTTGACCTTTGACCTTGACCTTGACCTTGAACTTGGGCTTGACCTTGAACTTCAACTTGAACTTGACCTTGACTTGAACTTGAACTTGAACTTAAACTTCAACTTGACTTGAACTTGAACTTGAACTTGACCTTGACTTGACTTTGAACTTGAACTTGAACTTGAATCTTGACCTTGACTTGACTTGAACTTGAACTTGACCTTGAACTTGAACTTGAACTTCAACTTGAACTTGAACTTGACCTTGAACTTGAACTTCAAATTGACCTTGACCTTGACCTTGAACTTGACTTGACTTCAACTTGAACTTGAACTTGAACTTCAACTTGAACTTGTCTCTGACCTTGAACTTGAACTTGACCTTGACCTTGAACTTCACTTTGAACTTGAACTTGACCTTGACCTTGACCTTTGACTTGACTTGACCTGAACTTGAACCTTGAAGTTGACCTTGAACCTTGAACTTAAACTTCAATCTTGACTTGAACTTGAACTTGAACTTGAACTTGAACTTGACCTTGACCTTGAACTTGAACTTGACCTTGAACTTGAACTTGACCTTGACCTTGACAACAACGGGAGACCTCGAGATTTGCTCAGAGCACCGGAGGTCCAGAAGCAGGGCCCTGTATCTCCCCTTCCCTTTGTGATCATTGCAAAGACATTCCTAGCTGATAGCGGGAGTGCCCCTGAAGAAGCAAGCAGTGGGAGTGTGTTTGACACGACTGTGTGGCCTTCCTGGCCTCAGCTCCGCAAGGGGCCTTTCCTCTCGAAGTAGGCCCCATGTCCCTTGGGGAGGGTGTCATGCCTCTTTTCTCCTCACTGCCAAAGGGTGGAGCCAAGCTCGCTCTGTCAGAGGTACAAAAACAGCAATTGAATGGATTTTCAAGCTCTTGCTAGGCTGCACCCTTTCAGGGCCCACTTTACTGAAACAGGTGCTCTGTGGCCCCTGGTTGGGTATGCAGGTTCACAAACAGGGTGAGATCCTGTCCAAGCCAAGAATTTTCCTGAAAGACCTAGGCTCACTAGAGCTCTCCTCCAGAGCAAAGGGGATAGAGGAGATGTATGGAGGAGTCTTTGCCTTTCCCTGTGAGTGTGGGGCTACTCCCTACGGCCCCAAGCTCAGGGATAACTGCCTCTAAGAAAGGAATGGCAAGAAGCGCTATTCTTGG
>NW_017198380.1:0-19776 GCF_001704415.2 Capra hircus
TTGTGTGGAGTCCGTGCCGGAAACCTGAGCATTCCCTCTCCAGTGCTGACATGGATCTTGGGGTACTTCTGGAGTCTCCCCAGGGGAGTCAGTCCTCATCTCGAGTGGGCCATGCACGTGCGATTTCCTCCCGATCTGTAGCAGCAGTGTCATGCTTCTCTTCGCGTGGATCAAGGGATCTGTGTCTTTCCCTCGATGCTTTCCCACGAGGCTTTCCCACAGAGCTGTCCCACGTGCCACCGTTTTGTGAGTCGCTCGGCCGAGAAAGTCGAGGCAGTGCAGGGAAAACAGGTTTCCCTGGAATGGACTGAGACATCTGGTGACTCTGGGAATGGTGGCACGACCCTGGAGTTTCTCTGGCCTTTCCTGTGCAGAGCGCCTCTTCTTGAGATACGACGGTAATGCCGGGAATTCTTTCCGACCACGCAGGGAAAGGTTCCCTTCCTCTCGGTCTAGGAGGGGAAACGGGGCTCCTCTGGATATGGGCGGAACTCTCGTGCTTCCTATCGAGGTGGAGACGGGTATGTCGGGGAACTTCTTGAGTTGCAGCAAGGGTGTGAAGGACCCTTTGGAAGTTCCAGATGTTAGATGTGATTAGCCTCGAGATGCCTCAGCAGAAATGGGCCTCATCTCGCCTGGAGGAGAGAACCTCCTGGATTTTCTAGAGTTGCGGCAGGTGCTCTCAACTTACGACGGGGACCTCAGGGACCCGTTCTGGTGGCCTCAGGAAAGGCCAGTCCCCATGCGAGTTGCTCGGGGGCCTCTCGGGATTCCTCTCCCGTCGATGCCAGGGCCTAAGATCTTTTTTTTTTTTTTTTTTTTTTTTTAATTTTTTTTTTTTAATTTTAAAATCTTTAATTCTTACATGCGTTCCCAAACATGAACCCCCCTCCCCTCCCTCCCCACAACATCTCTCTGGGTCATCCCCATGCACCTGCCCCAAGCAAGCTGCACCCTACGTCAGACATGGACTGGCGATTCAATTCTTACATGACAGTATACAAGTTAGAATTCCCATTCTCCCAAATCATCCCACCCTCTCCCTCTCCCTCTGAGTCCAAAAGTCCGTTATACACATCTGTGTCTTTTTTCCTGTCTTGCATACAGGGTCGTCATTGCCATCTTCCTAAATTCCATATATATGTGTTAGTATACTGTATTGGTGTTTTTCTTTCTGGCTTACTTCACTCTGTATAATTGGCTCCAGTTTCATCCATCTCATCAGAACTGATTCAAATGAATTCTTTTTAACGGCTGAGTAATACTCCATTGTGTATATGTACCACAGCTTTCTTATCCATTCCTCTGCTGATGGACATCTAGGTTGTTTCCATGTCCTGGCTATTATAAACAGTGCTGCGATGAACATGGGGTACATGTGTCTCTTTCAATTCTGGTTTCCTCCGTGGTGTATGCCCAGAAGTGGGATTGCTGGGTCATAAGGTAGTTCTATTTGCAATTTTTTAAGGAATCTCCACACTGTTCTCCATAGTGGCTGTACTAGTTTGCATTCCCACCAACAGTGTAGGAGGGTTCCCTTTTCTCCACACCCTCTCCAGCATTTATTCCTTGCAGATTTTTGGATCGCAGCCATTCTGACTGGTGTGAAGTGGTACCTCATTGTGGTTTTGATTTGCATTTCTCTAATAATGAGTGATGTTGAGCATCTTTCATGTGTTTGTTAGCCATCCGTATGTCTTCTTTGGAGAAATGTCTATTTAGTTCTTTGGGCCATTTTTTGATTGGGTCGTTTATTTTTCTGGAATTGAGCTGCAGAAGTTGCTTGTATATTTTTGAGATTAGTTGTTTGTCAGTTGTTTCATTTGCTATTATTTTCTCCCATTCAGAAGGCTGTCTTTTCACCTTGCTTATATTTTCCTTTGTTGTACAGAAGCTTTTAATTTTAATTAGATCCCATTTGTTTATTTTTGCTTTTATTTCCAGAATTCTGGGAGGTGGATCATAGAGGATCCTGCTGTGATTTATGTCTGAGAGTGTTTTGCCTATGTTCTCCTCGAGGAGTTTTTATAGTTTCTGATCTTACATTTAGATCTTTAATCCATTTTGGAGTTTATTTTTGTGTACGGTGATAGAAAGTGATCTAGTTTCATTCTTTTACAAGTGGTTGACCAGTTTTCCCAGCACCACTTGTTAAAGAGATTGTCTTTACTCCATTGTATATTCTTGCCTCCTTTGTCAAAGATAAGGTGTCCATATGTGTGTGGATTTATCTCTGGGCTTTCTATTTTGTTCCATTGATCTATATGTCTGTCTTTGTGCCAGTACCATACTGTCTTGATGACTGCGGCTTTGTAGTAGAGCCTGAAGTCAGGCAAGTTGATTCCTCCAGTTCCATTCTTCTTTTCTCAAGATTGCTTTGGCTATTCGAGGTTTTTTGTGTTTCCATACAAATCTTGAAATTATTTGTTCTAGTTCTGTGAAAAATGTGGCTGGTAGCTTGACAGGGATTGCATTAAATTTGTAAATTGCTTTGGTAGTATACTCATTTTCACTATATTGATTCTTCCGATCCATGAACATGGTATATTTCTCCATCTATTAGTGTCCTCTTTTGATTTCTTTTCATCAGTGTTTTATAGTTTTCTATATATAGGTCTTTAGTTTCTTTAGGTAGATATATTCCTAAGTATTTTATTCTTTTCGTTGCAATGGTGAATGGAATTGTTTCCTTAATTTCTTTTTCTACTTTCTCATTATTCGTGCATAGGAATGCAAGGGATTTCTGTGTGTTGATTTTATATCCTGCAACTTTACTATATTCATTGATGAGCTCTAGTAATTTTCTGGTGGAGTCTTTAGGGTTTTCCATGTAGAGGATCATGTCATCTGCAAACAGTGAGAGTTTTACTTCTTCTTTTCCAATTTGGATTCCTTTTATTTCTTTTTCTGCTCTGATTGCTGTGGCCAAAACTTCCAGAACTATGTTGAATAGTAGCGGTGAAAGAGGACACCCTTGTCTTGTTCCTGACTTTAGGGGAAATGCTTTCAATTTTTCACCATTGAGGATAATGTTTGCTGTGGGTTTGTCATATATTGCTTTTATTATGTTGAGGTATGTTCCTTCTATTCCTGCTTTCTGGAGAGTTTTTATCATAAATGGATGTTGAATTTTGTCAAAGGCCTTCTCTGCATCTATTGAGATAATCATATGGTTTTTATTTTTCAATTTGTTAATGTGGTGAATTACATTGATTGATTTGCGGATATTGAAGAATCCTTGCATCCCTGGGATAAAGCCCACTTGGTCATGGTGTATGATCTTTTTAATGTGTTGTTGGATTCTGATTGCTAGAATTTTGTTGAGGATTTTTGCATCTATGTTCATCAGTGATATTGGCCTGTAGTTTTCCTTTTTTGTGACATCTTTGTCAGGTTTTGGTATTAGGGTGATGGTGGCCTCATAGAATGAGTTTGGAAGTTTACCTTCCTCTGCAATTTTCTGGAAGAGTTTGAGGAGGGTAGGTGTTAGCTCTTCTCGAAATTTTTGGTAGAATTCAGCTGTGAAGCCGTCTGGACCTGGGCTTTTGTTTGCTGGAAGATTTCTGATTACCGTTTCAATTTCTGTGCTTGTGATGGGTCTGTTAAGATTTTCTATTTCTTCCTGGTTCAGTTTTGGAAAATTGTACTTTTCTAAGAATTTGTCCATTTCTTCCACGTTGTCCATTTTATTGGCATACAACTGCTGATAGTAGTCTCTTATAATCCTTTGTATTTCTGTGTTGTCTGTTGTGATCTCTCCATTTTCATTTCTAATTTTATTGATTTGATTTTTCTCTCTTTGCTTCTTGATGAGTCTGGCTAATGGTTTGTCAATTTTATTTATCCTTTCAAAGAACCAGCTTTTGGCTTTGTTAATTTTTGCTATGGTCTCTTTTGTTTCTTTTGCATTTATTTCTGCCCTAATTTTTAAGATTTCTTTCCTTCTACTAACTCTGGGGTTCTCCAACTCTTCCTTTTCTAGTTGCTTTAGTTGCAGAGTTAGGTTATTTATTTGACTTTTTTCTTGTTTCTTGAGGTATGCCTGTATTGCTATGAACTTTCCTCTTAGCACTGCTTTTATAGTGTCCCACAGGTTTTGGGTTGTTGTGTTTTCATTTTCATTAGTTTCTATGCATATTTTGATTTCTTTTTTGATTTCTTCTGTGATTTGTTGGTTATTCAGAAGTGTGTTGTTCAACCTCCATATGTTGGAATTTTTAATAGTTTTTCTCCTGTAATTGAGATCTAATCTTAATGCATTATGGTCAGAAAAGATGCTTGGAATGATTTCGATTTTTTTGAATTTATCAAGTTTAGATTTATGGCCCAGGATGTGATCTATCCTGGAGAAGGTTCCATGAGCACTTGAAAAAAAAGTGAAATTCATTGTTTTGGGGTGAAATGTCCTATAGATATCAATTAGGTCTAACTGATCTAATGTATCATTTAAAGTTTGCGTTTCTTTGTTAATTTTCTGTTTAGTTGATCTGTCCATAGGTGTGAGTGGGGTATTAAAGTCTCCCACTATTATTGTGTTATTGTTGATTTCCCCTTTCATACTTGTTAGCATTTGTCTTACATATTGCGGGGCTCCTATATTGGGGGCATATATATTTATAATTGTTATATCTTCTTCTTGGATTGTTCCTTTGATCATTATGTAGTGGCCTTCTTTGTCTCTTTTCACAGCCTTTGTTTTAAAGTCTATTTTATCGGATATGAGTATTGCCACTCCTGCTTTCTTTTGGTCTCTATTTGCGTGGTATATCTTTTTCCAGCCCTTCACTTTCAGTCTGTATGTGTCCTTGTTTTGAGGTGGGTCTCTTGTAAGCAGCATATAGAGGGGTCTTGTTTTTGTATCCATTCGGCCAGTCTCTGTCTTTTGGTTGGGGCGTTCAACCCATTTACGTTTAAGGTAATTATTGATAAGTGTGATCCCGTTACCATTTACTTTATTGTTTTGGGTTCGAGTTTATACACCCTTTTCGTGTTTCCTGTCTAGAGAATATCCTTTAGAATTTGTTGGAGAGCTGGTTTGGTGGTGGTGAATTCTCTCAGCTTTTGCTTGTCTGTAAAGCTTTTGATTTCTCCTTCGTATTTGAATGAGATCCTTGCTGGGTACAGTATTCTGGGCTGTAGGTTATTGTCTTTCATCACTTTAAGTATGTCTTGCCATTCCCTCCTGGCCTGAAGAGTTTCTATTGAAAGATCAGCTGTTATCCTAATAGGAATCCCCTTGTGTGTTATTTGTTGTTTTTCCCTTGCTGCTTTTAATATTTGTTCTTTGTGTTTGATCTTTGTTAATTTGATTAATATGTGTCTTGGGGTGTTTCGCCTTGGGTTTATCCTATTTGGAACTCTCTGCGTTTCTTGGACTTGGGTGATTATTTCCTTCCCCATTTTAGGGAAGTTTTCAACTATTATCTCCTCAAGGATTTTCTCATGATCTTTCTTTCTGTCTTCTTCTTCTGGGACTCCTATAATTCGAATGTTGGAGCGTTTCATATTGTCCTGGAGGTCTCTGAGATTGTCCTCATTTCTTTTAATTCGTTGTTCTTGTTTCCTCTCTGATTCATTTATTTCTACCATTCTATCTTCTATTTCACTAATCCTATCTTCTGCCTCCGTTATTCTACTAATTGTTGCCTCCAGAGTGTTTCTGATCTCATTTATTGCATTATTCATTATATTTTGACTCTTTTTTATTTCTTCTTGGTCCTTGTTAAACCTTTCTTGCATCTTCTCAATCCTTGTCTCTAGCCTATTTATCTGTGATTCCATTTTGATTTCAAGATTTTGGATCATTTTCACTATCAATATTCGGAATTCCTTCTCTGGTAGATTCCCTACTTCTTCCACTTTTGTTTGGTTTGGTGGGCAACTCTCCTGTTCCTTTACCTGCTGAGTATTCCTCTGTCTCTTCATCTTGGTTATATTGCTGCGTTTGGGGTGGCCTTTTTATATTCTGGGAATTTGTGGAGTTCTCTTTATTATGGAGCTTCCTCACTTTGGGTGGGGTTCTATCAGTGGCTTGTCAAGGTTTCCTGGTTAGGGAGGCTTGTGTTGGAGTTTTGATGGGTGGAGCTGGGTTTCTTCTCTCTGGAGTGCAATGGAGTGACCCGTAATGGGTTACGAGACATCAAAGGTTTTGGGGTAATTTTGAGCTGCCTGTATATTGAAGCTCAGGGGAGTGTTCCTGTGTTGCTGGAGAATTTGCGTGGTATGTCTTGTTTTGGAATTTGTTGGCCCTTAGGTGGAACTTGGTTTCGGTGTAGGTATGAAGGCATTAGATGGGCTCCTGTTGCTTAATGTTCCCTGAATTCAAGAGTTCTCTAATGTTTTCAGGCTTTGGATTTAAGCCACCTGCTTCTGGTTTTCAGTTTTATTTTTACAGTAGCCTCTAGACTTCTCCATCTATACAGCACTGATGATAAAACATCTAGGTTAAAGATGAAAAGTTTCTCCACATTGAGGGACACTCAGAGGGGTTCACTGAGTTATAAGGAGAAGAGAAGATGAAGGGGGTAGTTAGAGGTAACTGGAATGAGATGCGGTGAGATCAAAAGAGAAGAGAGCAAGCTAGCCAGTAGTCACTTCCTTATGTGCGCTCTATAGTCTGGACCGCTCAGAGGTATTTACAGAGTTATATGGGGAAGAGGAGAGGGAGGAAGTAGACAGAGGTGACCAGGAGGATCAGAGAGAGGAATGAGTAGGAGAGAGACAAATCCTGCCAGTAACCAGTTCCTTAGGTGTTCTCCACTGTCTGGAACACACAGAGATTCACAGAGTTGGATAGAGGAGAGATGGGGGAGAAAAGAGACAGAGGCCGCCTGGTGGAGAAAAAGGAGAGTCCAGAGGAGGAGAGAGTGGTCAAGCCAGTAATCTCGCTCTCAGGTAAACTGGGATAGTGAAGTTTGGGTTTTTAAATGTACAAAATTGACCACAAAAACCTAAGAGCAAAGATTAAAAATCTAGAGTAGAGGTTGGATTTTCAAAGATACAATATTAGAGAGAAGCAGAAGGAAAAAGGAAGAAAGAAAGAAAAAAAAAAGAAAGAAAAAGAATTATTAAAAAACAAATAAACAAACAAACAATCAAAAAGAAAAAAAAAGCCATCAACAACCATCCAAAGACTGTATATGGTGTTTGCCTTAAAAAAAAAAAAAAAAAAGTCTTTTTAAAACAAACAAACAAACAAAAAAAATATAGTAATAATAGGTTATAGAAATAAAAATTAGAGGGGAAATAGAAGACTTAACAATTAAAAAAAAGTTAGAAAAAAAAAGCAAAAAAAAAAAAAAAAAAGGAATGATTTTAAAAATATCTGGCCCTTTCTGGTGTAATGGGCCGTGTGGGATCACTTCCAAGGTGGTTCCCTCTGTTTAACTTCTTCTGTTTGCTGGCTTTTTAGGCTCACTAGTTTAGTTGCGCTGTGAGGAGGGGGGCTGCTGCTAACAAATAGCACTGTCGTGTGCACGCAGTATCTCTGCCCGGCTTGACCTGTCCTTTCTCGCGGCGCACAAACCGCTCCAGCTCTAGGATGCTCAGCCGGGAACCGTCTGGGGCCGGCCCTAGGCTGCGTGCACTTCCCCGGTCCAAGCCGCTCAGGTTCGGCGCTCAGGCAGCCCTCAGAGGCACAGATTCGGCTGGAACTGCGCTTTGTGCCCTTCCCAGGTCCGAGTAGCTCAGGAGTTTGGCGAGCGCGATCGCCGCGGCTTGTCACCTTTTCTGCCGCTGCTGCTCAGCTTTCTGGGCGGACCGCTGGCGCACCCCGTGCGGTAGATTGTGACTGTCCAGCACCCCTAGAAGTCTTAGCAAAGGAGCTTGCTTGCATTTAGGTCCCGAGTCTGCAATTGCCCCTTTCCAGTCCTTACGACTCTGGCTGCCTGTCCCCGGCGGGGGATGGTCTGCAGCCGGCTTTTCCCGTTCCGTCCTTTGTTCTGTGCTCGGTCCTGGCGGTGTCTTATGTTTGAGCTTTTCGCGTGGTAGCTATCCCACAGTCTGGTTTGCTAGCCCACGTTAGATCGTTCTGGTTGCGCGTGGGGCGTTCCTGCCCGATTCTTACAAAGCTCTGCAGCCCGCGCCTCCCGCGCGTCCCTGCCCTGCCCCCTCTTCCCAATGGCGGATGCAGGCGTCTGTGCTGCTTTTCCGCTGGGGGCGTTACTGTTGGGCTTGTAATCTGTTGGTTTTAATTATTTATCTATTTTTCCTTCCTGTTATGTTGCCCTCTGTGTTTCCAAGGCTCGCCACAGACTCGGCAGGGAGAGTGTTTCCTGGTGTTTGGAAACCTCTCTTCTTAAAATTCCCTTCCCGGGACGGGCTTCCCTTCCCGGGACAGAGCTCCCTCCCCACCTCCTTTGTCTCCTTTTCGTCTTTTATATTTTTTCCTACCTGTTTTTGAAGACAATGATCTGCTTTTCTGGATGCCTAATGTCCTCTGCCAGCCTACAGAAGTTGTTTTGTGAAGTTTGCTCGGCGTTGAAATGTTCTTTTGAGGAATTTGTGAGGGAGAAAGTGGTCTTGCCGTCCTATTCCTCCGCCATCTTTCCCTCCTCCTCCGGGCCTAAGATCTTGTGTGGAGTCGGTGCCGGAACCTGAGGATTCCTCTCCAGTGCTGACATGGATCTTGGGGTACTTCTGGAGTCTCCCCAGGGCAGTCAGTCCTCTACTCGAGTGGGGGCATACACGTGCGCTTTCCTCCCGAGCTGTAGCAGCAGTGTCACGCTTCCTTCGCGTGTATCAACTGATCTGTGGCTTTCCCTCGAGGCTTTCGCAAGAGGCTTTCCCACGAGGCTTTCCCACAGGGCTGTCCCACGTGCCACTGTGGTGTGAGTCGATCCTCGGCTTGAAAGTCGAGGCAGTGCAGGGAATACAGGTTTCCCTGGAATGGACTGAGACATCTGGGGGACTCTGGGAATGGGGGCACGACTCTGGAGTTCCTCTCGTTTTTCCTCTGGAGAGCGCCTCCTCTTGATGTGGGACGGGAATGCCGCGAATTCTTTCCCGACCACGCAGGGAAAGGATCAAACCTCTCGAGCAATGAGGAGGAAACGTGGCTCCTCTGGATGTGGGCGGGACTTTCCTGCTTCCTCTCGAGTGGAGACGGGTATGTCGGGGAACTTCTTGAGTTGCAGCAAGGGTGTGAAGGACCCTTTGGAAGTTCCATAGGTTAGGTTTGATTAGCCTCGAGACGTCTCAGCGGAAATGGGCCTCATCTCGCCTGGAGGGGAGAACCTCCTGGATTTTCTCGAGTTGCGACAGGTGCTCTCGACTTACGACGGGGACCTCAGGGACCCGCTCTGGTGGCCTCAGAAAAGGCCAGTCCCCATGCGAGTTGCTCGGGTGCCTCTCGGGTTTCCTCTCCCGTCGATGCCGGGGCCTAAGACCTTGTGTGGCTTCGGTGCCGGAATCTGAGGATTCCTCTTCAGTGCTGACATGCTTCTTGGGGTACTTCTGGAGTCTCCCCAGGGGAGTCAGTCCTCGTCTCGAGTGGGGGCATGCACGTGAGCTTTCCTCCCGAGCTGTAGCAGCATTGTCAGGCATCCCTTCGCCTGGATCAAGGGATCTGTGGCTTTCCCTCGAGGCTTTCCCACGAGGCTTTCCCACGAGGTTTTCCCACAGGGATGTCCCACGTGCCACCGTGGTGTGAGTCCATTCTCGGCTAGAAAGTCGAGACAGTGCAGGGAAAACAGGTTTCCCTGGAATGGACTGAGACATCTGGGAGACTCTGGGAATGGTGACACGACCCTGGAGTTCCTCTCGCCATTCCTGTAGAGAGCGCCTCCTCTTGAGATGCGACGGGAACGCCGGGAATTCTTTCCCGACCACGCAGGGAAAGGATCCCTCCTCTCGAGCTAGCAGGCGGAAACGGGGCCACTCTGGATATGGGCGGGACCCTTGGGATCCTCTTGAGTAGAGACGGGTATGTCAGGGAACTTCTTGAGTTGCAGCAAGGGTGTGAAGGACCCTTTGGAAGTTCCAGAGTTTAAGTGTGATTACCCCCTTGTTGCCTCAGCGGAAATGGGCCTCATCTCGCCTGGATTGGGGAACCTCCTGGATTTTCTCGAGTTGCGGCAGGTGCTCTCGACTTACGATGGGGACCTCAGGGACCCACCCTGGTGCCCTCAGGAAAGGCCAGTCCCCATGGGAATTGCTCTGGGGCCTCTCGGGATTCCTCTCCCGTAGATTCCGGGGTCTAGACCTTGTGTGGAGTCCGTGCCGGAACCTGAGCATTCCTCTCCAGTGCTGACATGGATCTTGGGGTACTTCTGGAGTCTCCCCAGGGGAGTCAGTCCTCATCTCGAGTGGGGCCATGCACGTGCGATTTCCTCCCGATCTGTAGCAGCAGTGTCATGCTTCTCTTCGCGTGGATCAAGGGATCTGTGTCTTTCCCTCGATGCTTTCCCACGAGGCTTTCCCACAGAGCTGTCCCACGTGCCACCGTTTTGTGAGTCGATCCTCGGCTTGAAAGTCGAGGCAGTGCAGGGAAAACAGGTTTCCCTGGAATGGACTGAGACATCTGGGTGACTCTGGGAATGGTGGCACGACCCTGGAGTTTCTCTGGCCTTTCCTGTGCAGAGCGCCTCTTCTTGAGATACGACGGTAATGCCGGGAATTCTTTCCCGACCACGCAGGGAAAGGTTCCCTCCTCTCGGTCTAGGAGGAGGAAACGGGGCTCCTCTGGATATGGGCGGAACTCTCGTGCTTCCTATCGAGTGGAGACGGGTATGTCGGGGAACTTCTTGAGTTGCAGCAAGGGTGTGAAGGACCCTTTGGAAGTTCCAGATGTTAGATGTGATTAGCCTCGAGATGCCTCAGCAGAAATGGGCCTCATCTCGCCTGGAGGAGAGAACCTCCTGGATTTTCTAGAGTTGCGGCAGGTGCTCTCAACTTACGACGGGGACCTCAGGGACCCGTTCTGGTGGCCTCAGGAAAGGCCAGTCCCCATGCGAGTTGCTCGGGGGCCTCTCGGGATTCCTCTCCCGTCGATGCCAGGGCCTAAGATCTTGTGTGGAGTCGGTGCCGGAACCTGAGGATTCCTCTCCAGTGCTGACATGGATCTTGGGGTACTTCTGGAGTCTCCCCAGGGCAGTCAGTCCTCTACTCGAGTGGGGGCATACACGTGCGCTTTCCTCCCGAGCTGTAGCAGCAGTGTCACGCTTCCTTCGCGTGTATCAACTGATCTGTGGCTTTCCCTCGAGGCTTTCGCAAGAGGCTTTCCCACGAGGCTTTCCCACAGGGCTGTCCCACGTGCCACTGTGGTGTGAGTCGATCCTCGGCTTGAAAGTCGAGGCAGTGCAGGGAATACAGGTTTCCCTGGAATGGACTGAGACATCTGGGGGACTCTGGGAATGGGGGCACGACTCTGGAGTTCCTCTCGTTTTTCCTCTGGAGAGCGCCTCCTCTTGATGTGGGACGGGAATGCCGCGAATTCTTTCCCGACCACGCAGGGAAAGGATCAAACCTCTCGAGCAATGAGGAGGAAACGTGGCTCCTCTGGATGTGGGCGGGACTTTCCTGCTTCCTCTCGAGTGGAGACGGGTATGTCGGGGAACTTCTTGAGTTGCAGCAAGGGTGTGAAGGACCCTTTGGAAGTTCCATAGGTTAGGTTTGATTAGCCTCGAGACGTCTCAGCGGAAATGGGCCTCATCTCGCCTGGAGGGGAGAACCTCCTGGATTTTCTCGAGTTGCGACAGGTGCTCTCGACTTACGACGGGGACCTCAGGGACCCGCTCTGGTGGCCTCAGAAAAGGCCAGTCCCCATGCGAGTTGCTCGGGTGCCTCTCGGGTTTCCTCTCCCGTCGATGCCGGGGCCTAAGACCTTGTGTGGCTTCGGTGCCGGAATCTGAGGATTCCTCTTCAGTGCTGACATGCTTCTTGGGGTACTTCTGGAGTCTCCCCAGGGGAGTCAGTCCTCGTCTCGAGTGGGGGCATGCACGTGAGCTTTCCTCCCGAGCTGTAGCAGCATTGTCAGGCATCCCTTCGCCTGGATCAAGGGATCTGTGGCTTTCCCTCGAGGCTTTCCCACGAGGCTTTCCCACGAGGTTTTCCCACAGGGATGTCCCACGTGCCACCGTGGTGTGAGTCCATTCTCGGCTAGAAAGTCGAGACAGTGCAGGGAAAACAGGTTTCCCTGGAATGGACTGAGACATCTGGGAGACTCTGGGAATGGTGGCACGACCCTGGAGTTCCTCTCGCCATTCCTGTAGAGAGCGCCTCCTCTTGAGATGCGACGGGAACGCCGGGAATTCTTTCCCGACCACGCAGGGAAAGGATCCCTCCTCTCGAGCTAGCAGGCGGAAACGGGGCCACTCTGGATATGGGCGGGACCCTTGGGATCCTCTTGAGTAGAGACGGGTATGTCAGGGAACTTCTTGAGTTGCAGCAAGGGTGTGAAGGACCCTTTGGAAGTTCCAGAGTTTAAGTGTGATTACCCCTTGTTGCCTCAGCGGAAATGGGCCTCATCTCGCCTGGATTGGGGAACCTCCTGGATTTTCTCGAGTTGCGGCAGGTGCTCTCGACTTACGATGGGGACCTCAGGGACCCACCCTGGTGCCCTCAGGAAAGGCCAGTCCCCATGGGAATTGCTCTGGGGCCTCTCGGGATTCCTCTCCCGTAGATTCCGGGGTCTAGACCTTGTGTGGAGTCCGTGCCGGAACCTGAGCATTCCTCTCCAGTGCTGACATGGATCTTGGGGTACTTCTGGAGTCTCCCCAGGGGAGTCAGTCCTCATCTCGAGTGGGGCCATGCACGTGCGATTTCCTCCCGATCTGTAGCAGCAGTGTCATGCTTCTCTTCGCGTGGATCAAGGGATCTGTGTCTTTCCCTCGATGCTTTCCCACGAGGCTTTCCCACAGAGCTGTCCCACGTGCCACCGTTTTGTGAGTCGATCCTCGGCTTGAAAGTCGAGGCAGTGCAGGGAAAACAGGTTTCCCTGGAATGGACTGAGACATCTGGGTGACTCTGGGAATGGTGGCACGACCCTGGAGTTTCTCTGGCCTTTCCTGTGCAGAGCGCCTCTTCTTGAGATACGACGGTAATGCCGGGAATTCTTTCCCGACCACGCAGGGAAAGGATCCCTCCTCTCGGTCTAGGAGGAGGAAACGGGGCTCCTCTGGATATGGGCGGAACTCTCGTGCTTCCTATCGAGTGGAGACGGGTATGTCGGGGAACTTCTTGAGTTGCAGCAAGGGTGTGAAGGACCCTTTGGAAGTTCCAGATGTTAGATGTGATTAGCCTCGAGATGCCTCAGCAGAAATGGGCCTCATCTCGCCTGGAGGAGAGAACCTCCTGGATTTTCTAGAGTTGCGGCAGGTGCTCTCAACTTACGACGGGGACCTCAGGGACCCGTTCTTGTGGCCTCAGGAAAGGCCAGTCCCCATGCGAGTTGCTCGGGGGCCTCTCGGGATTCCTCTCCCGTCGATGCCAGGGCCTAAGATCTTGTGTGGAGTCGGTGCCGGAACCTGAGGATTCCTCTCCAGTGCTGACATGGATCTTGGGGTACTTCTGGAGTCTCCCCAGGGCAGTCAGTCCTCTACTCGAGTGGGGGCATACACGTGCGCTTTCCTCCCGAGCTGTAGCAGCATTTTCACGCTTCCTTCGCGTGTATCAACTGATCTGTGGCTTTCCCTCGAGGCTTTCGCAAGAGGCTTTCCCACGAGGCTTTCCCACAGGGCTGTCCCACGTGCCACTGTGGTGTGAGTCGATCCTCGGCTTGAAAGTCGAGGCAGTGCAGGGAATACAGGTTTCCCTGGAATGGACTGAGACATCTGGGGGACTCTGGGAATGGGGCACGACTCTGGAGTTCCTCTCGTTTTTCCTCTGGAGAGCGCCTCCTCTTGATGTGGGACGGGAATGCCGCGAATTCTTTCCCGACCACGCAGGGAAAGGATCAAACCTCTCGAGCAATGAGGAGGAAACGTGGCTCCTCTGGATGTGGGCGGGACTTTCCTGCTTCCTCTCGAGTGGAGACGGGTATGTCGGGGAACTTCTTGAGTTGCAGCAAGGGTGTGAAGGACCCTTTGGAAGTTCCATAGGTTAGGTTTGATTAGCCTCGAGACGTCTCAGCGGAAATGGGCCTCATCTCGCCTGGAGGGGAGAACCTCCTGGATTTTCTCGAGTTGCGACAGGTGCTCTCGACTTACGACGGGGACCTCAGGGACCCGCTCTGGTGGCCTCAGAAAAGGCCAGTCCCCATGCGAGTTGCTCGGGTGCCTCTCGGGTTTCCTCTCCCGTCGATGCCGGGGCCTAAGACCTTGTGTGGCTTCGGTGCCGGAATCTGAGGATTCCTCTTCAGTGCTGACATGCTTCTTGGGGTACTTCTGGAGTCTCCCCAGGGGAGTCAGTCCTCGTCTCGAGTGGGGGCATGCACGTGAGCTTTCCTCCGAGCTGTAGCAGCATTGTCAGGCATCCCTTCGCCTGGATCAAGGGATCTGTGGCTTTCCCTCGAGGCTTTCCCACGAGGCTTTCCCACGAGGTTTTCCCACAGGGATGTCCCACGTGCCACCGTGGTGTGAGTCCATTCTCGGCTAGAAAGTCGAGACAGTGCAGGGAAAACAGGTTTCCCTGGAATGGACTGAGACATCTGGGAGACTCTGGGAATGGTGGCACGACCCTGGAGTTCCTCTCGCCATTCCTGTAGAGAGCGCCTCCTCTTGAGATGCGACGGGAACGCCGGGAATTCTTTCCCGACCACGCAGGGAAAGGATCCCTCCTCTCGAGCTAGCAGGCGGAAACGGGGCCACTCTGGATATGGGCGGGACCCTTGGGATCCTCTTGAGTAGAGACGGGTATGTCAGGGAACTTCTTGAGTTGCAGCAAGGGTGTGAAGGACCCTTTGGAAGTTCCAGAGTTTAAGTGTGATTACCCCCTTGTTGCCTCAGCGGAAATGGGCCTCATCTCGCCTGGATTGGGGAACCTCCTGGATTTTCTCGAGTTGCGGCAGGTGCTCTCGACTTACGATGGGGACCTCAGGGACCCACCCTGGTGCCCTCAGGAAAGGCCAGTCCCCATGGGAATTGCTCTGGGGCCTCTCGGGATTCCTCTCCCGTAGATTCCGGGGTCTAGACCTTGTGTGGAGTCCGTGCCGGAACCTGAGGCATTCCTCTCCAGTGCTGACATGGATCTTGGGGTACTTCTGGAGTCTCCCCAGGGGAGTCAGTCCTCATCTCGAGTGGGGGCCATGCACTGTGCGATTTCCTCCCGATCTGTAGCAGCAGTGTCATGCTTCTCTTCGCGTGGATCAAGGGATCTGTGTCTTTCCCTCGATGCTTTCCCACGAGGCTTTCCCACAGAGCTGTCCCACGTGCCACCGTTTTGTGAGTCGATCCTCGGCTTGAAAGTCGAGGCAGTGCAGGGAAAACAGGTTTCCCTGGAATGGACTGAGACATCTGGGTGACTCTGGGAATGGTGGCACGACCCTGGAGTTTCTCTGGCCTTTCCTGTGCAGAGCGCCTCTTCTTGAGATACGACGGTAATGCCGGGAATTCTTTCCCGACCACGCAGGGAAAGGTTCCCTCCTCTCGGTCTTAGGAGGAGGAAACGGGGCTCCTCTGGATATGGGCGGAACTCTCGTGCTTCCTATCGAGTGGAGACGGGTATGTCGGGGAACTTCTTGAGTTGCAGCAAGGGTGTGAAGGACCCTTTGGAAGTTCCAGATGTTAGATGTGATTAGCCTCGAGATGCCTCAGCAGAAATGGGCCTCATCTCGCCTGGAGGAGAGAACCTCCTGGATTTCTAGAGTTGCGGCAGGTGCTCTCAACTTACGACGGGGACCTCAGGGACCCGTTCTGGTGGCCTCAGGAAAGGCCAGTCCCCATGCGAGTTGCTCGGGGGCCTCTCGGGATTCCTCTCCCGTCGATGCAGGGCCTAAGATCTTTTTTTTTTTTTTTTTTTTTTTTTTTTTATTTTTTTTTTTTTAATTTTAAAATCTTTAATTCTTACATGCGTTCCCAAACATGAACCCCCCTCCCACCTCCCTCCCCACAACATCTCTCTGGGTCATCCCCATGCACCTGCCCCAAGCAAGCTGCACCCTACGTCAGACATGGACTGGCGATTCAATTCTTACATGACAGTATACAAGTTAGAATTCCCATTCTCCCAATCATCCCACCCTCTCCCTCTCCCTCTGAGTCCAAAAGTCCGTTATACACATCTGTGTCTTTTTCCTGTCTTGCATACAGGGTCGTCATTGCCATCTTCCTAAATTCCATATATATGTGTTAGTATACTGTATTGGTGTTTTTCTTTCTGGCTTACTTCACTCTGTATAATTGGCTCCAGTTTCATCCATCTCATCAGAACTGATTCAAATGAATTCTTTTTAACGGCTGAGTAATACTCCATTGTGTATATGTACCACAGCTTTCTTATCCATTCCTCTGCTGATGGACATCTAGGTTGTTTCCATGTCCTGGCTATTATAAACAGTGCTGCGATGAACATTGGGGTACATGTGTCTCTTTCAATTCTGGTTTCCTCCGTGTGTATGCCCAGAAGTGGGATTGCTGGGTCATAAGGTAGTTCTATTTGCAATTTTTTAAGGAATCTCCACACTGTTCTCCATAGTGGCTGTACTAGTTTGCATTCCCACCAACAGTGTAGGAGGGTTCCCTTTTCTCCACACCCTCTCCAGCATTTATTGCTTGCAGATTTTTGGATCGCAGCCATTCTGACTGGTGTGAAGTGGTACCTCATTGTGGTTTTGATTTGCATTTCTCTAATAATGAGTGATGTTGAGCATCTTTTCATGTGTTTGTTAGCCATCCGTATGTCTTCTTTGGAGAAATGTCTATTTAGTTCTTTGGCCCATTTTTTGATTGGGTCGTTTATTTTTCTGGAATTGAGCTGCAGAAGTTGCTTGTATATTTTTGAGATTAGTTGTTTGTCAGTTGTTTCATTTGCTATTATTTTCTCCCATTCAGAAGGCTGTCTTTTCACCTTGCTTATATTTTCCTTTGTTGTACAGAAGCTTTTAATTTTAATTAGATCCCATTTGTTTATTTTTGCTTTTATTTCCAGAATTCTGGGAGGTGGATCATAGAGGATCCTGCTGTGATTTATGTCTGAGAGTGTTTTTGCCTATGTTCTCCTCTAGGAGTTTTATAGTTTCTGATCTTACATTTAGATCTTTAATCCATTTTGAGTTTATTTTTGTGTACGGTGATAGAAAGTGATCTAGTTTCATTCTTTTACAAGTGGTTGACCAGTTTTCCCAGCACCACTTGTTAAAGAGATTGTCTTTACTCCATTGTATATTCTTGCCTCCTTTGTCAAAGATAAGGTGTCCATATGTGTGTGGATTTATCTCTGGGCTTTCTATTTTGTTCCATTGATCTATATGTCTGTCTTTGTGCCAGTACCATACTGTCTTGATGACTGTGGCTTTGTAGTAGAGCCTGAAGTCAGGCAAGTTGATTCCTCCAGTTCCATTCTTCTTTCTCAAGATTGCTTTGGCTATTCGAGGTTTTTTGTGTTTCCATACAAATCTTGAAATTATTTGTTCTAGTTCTGTGAAAAATGTGGCTGGTAGCTTGACAGGGATTGCATTAAATTTGTAAATTGCTTTGGGTAGTATACTCATTTTCACTATATTGATTCTTCCGATCCATGAACATGGTATATTTCTCCATCTATTAGTGTCCTCTTTGATTTCTTTCATCAGTGTTTTATAGTTTTCTATATATAGGTCTTTAGTTTCTTTAGGTAGATATATTCCTAAGTATTTTATTCTTTTCGTTGCAATGGTGAATGGAATTGTTTCCTTAATTTCTTTTTCTACTTTCTCATTATTCGTGCATAGGAATGCAAGGGATTTCTGTGTGTTGATTTTATATCCTGCAACTTTACTATATTCATTGATGAGCTCTAGTAATTTTCTGGTGGAGTCTTTAGGGTTTTCCATGTAGAGGATCATGTCATCTGCAAACAGTGAGAGTTTTACTTCTTCTTTTCCAATTTGGATTCCTTTTATTTCTTTTTCTGCTCTGATTGCTGTGGCCAAAACTTCCAGAACTATGTTGAATAGTAGCGGTGAAAGGGACACCCTTGTCTTGTTCCTGACTTTAGGGGAAATGCTTTCAATTTTTCACCATTGAGGATAATGTTTGCTGTGGGTTTGTCATATATTGCTTTTATTATGTTGAGGTATGTTCCTTCTATTCCTGCTTTCTGGAGAGTTTTTTATCATAAATGGATGTTGAATTTTGTCAAAGGCCTTCTCTGCATCTATTGAGATAATCATATGGTTTTTATTTTTTCAATTTGTTAATGTGGTGAATTACATTGATTGATTTGCGGATATTGAAGAATCCTTGCATCCCTGGGATAAAGCCACTTGGTCATGGTGTATGATCTTTTTAATGTGTTGTTGGATTCTGATTGCTAGAATTTTGTTGAGGATTTTTGCATCTATGTTCATCAGTGATATTGGCCTGTAGTTTTCCTTTTTTGTGACATCTTTGTCAGGTTTTGGTATTAGGGTGATGGTGGCCTCATAGAATGAGTTTGGAAGTTTACCTTCCTCTGCAATTTTCTGGAAGAGTTTGAGGAGGATAGGTGTTAGCTCTTCTCGAAATTTTGGTTAGAATTCAGCTGTGAAGCCGTCTGGACCTGGGCTTTTGTTTGCTGGAAGATTTCTGATTACCAGTTTCAATTTCTGTGCTTGTGATGGGTCTGTTAAGATTTTCTATTTCTTCCTGGTTCAGTTTTGGAAAATTGTACTTTTCTAAGAATTTGTCCATTTCTTCCACGTTGTCCATTTTATTGGCATACAACTGGCTGATAGTAGGTCTCTTATGATCCTTTGTATTTCTGTGTTGTCTGTTGTGATCTCTCCATTTTCATTTCTAATTTTATTGATTTGATTTTTCTCTCTTTGCTTCTTGATGAGTCTGGCTAATGGTTTGTCAATTTTATTTATCCTTTCAAAGAACCAGCTTTTGGCTTTGTTGATTTTGCTATGGTCTCTTTTGTTTCTTTTGCATTTATTTCTGCCCTAATTTTTAAGATTTCTTTCCTTCTACTAACTCTGGGGTTCTCCAACTCTTCCTTTTCTAGTTGCTTTAGTTGCTAGAGTTAGGTTATTTATTTGACTTTTTTCTTTGTTTCTTGAGGTATGCCTGTATTGCTATGAACTTTCCTCTTAGCACTGCTTTTATAGTGTCCACAGGTTTTGGTTGTTGTGTTTTCATTTTCATTAGTTTCTATGCATATTTTGATTTCTTTTTTGATTTCTTCTGTGATTTGTTGGTTATTCAGAAGTGTGTTGTTCAACCTCCATATGTTGGAATTTTTAATAGTTTTTCTCCTGTAATTGAGATCTAATCTTAATGCATTATGGTCAGAAAAGATGCTTGGAATGATTTCGATTTTTTTGAATTTATCAAGTTAGATTTATGGCCCAGGATGTGATCTATCCTGGAGAAGGTTCCATGAGCACTTGAAAAAAAAGTGAAATTCATTGTTTTGGGGTGAAATGTCCTATAGATATCAATTAGGTCTAACTGATCTAATGTATCATTTTAAAGTTTGCGTTCTTTGTTAATTTTCTGTTTAGTTGATCTGTCCATAGGTGTGAGTGGGTATTAGAAGTCTCCCACTATTATTGTGTTATTGTTGATTTCCCCTTTCATACTTGTTAGCATTTGTCTTACATATTGCGGGGCTCCTATATTGGGGCATATATATTTATAATTGTTATATCTTCTTCTTGGATTGTTTCCTTTGATCATTATGTAGTGGCCTTCTTTGTCTCTTTTCACAGCCTTTGTTTTA
>NW_017198381.1:0-7711 GCF_001704415.2 Capra hircus
ATTTCCTGAGTGGACCAGAGAGGGTTACATAAGTCCCGGTCGTAACTGGAGAGCACCTGCTGAAACTCGAGAAAATCCAGGAGGTTCTCCCCTGCAGGCGAGATGAGGCCCATTTCCGCGCTGAGGCGTCTCGAGTCTAATCACACCTAACCTCTGGAACTTCCAAAGGGTCCTTCACACCCTTGCTGCAACTCAAGAAGTTCCCCGACATACCCGTCTCCACACGAGAGGAAGCACCAGAGACCCGCCCACATCCAGAGGAGCCCCGTTTCCGCCTCCTAGCTCAAGAGGAGGGATCCTTTCCCTGCGTAGTCAGGAAAGAATTCCTGGCGTTCCTGGGCGCATCTCAAGAGGAGGCGCTCTCCACAGGAAAGGCGAGAGGAACTCCAGGGTCGTGCCACCATTCCCAGAGTCCCCCAGATGTCTCAGTCCATTTCAGGGAAACCTGATTTCCCTGCACTGCCTCGAATTTCTAGCCGAAGATCGACTCACACCACGATGGCACATGAAACAGCCCTGTGGGAAAGCCTCGTGGGAAAGCCACGAGGGAAAGCCACAGATCCCTTGATCCATGCAAAGGGAAGCGCGGCACTGCTGCTACAGCTCGGAGGAAAGCGCACGTTCATGCCCCACACAAGACGACGACTAACTCCCCTGGGGAGACTCCAGAAGTACCCCAAGATCCATGTCCACACTGGAGAGGAATCCTCAGGTTCCGGCACCGACTCCACACAAGGTCTTAGGGCCCGGCATCGAAGGGAGAGGAATCCTGAGAGGCCCCCGAGCAACTCGCATGGCGCCTGGCCTTTCCTGAGGCCACCAGAGCGGGTCCCTGAGGTCCCGTCGTAAGTAGAGAGCACCTGCCGCAACTAGAGAAAATCCATTAGGTTCTCCCCTCCAGGCGAGATGAGGCCCATTTCCGCTGAGGCGTCTCGACGCTAATCACACCTAACCTCTGGAACTTCCAAAGGGTCCTTCACACCCTAGCTGCAAATCAAGAGGTTCCACGAGAGACCCGTCGCCACTCCATAGGAATCAACAGGGTACCACCCACATCCAGAGGAGCCCCAATTCCCCCTCCTGGCTCAAGATGAGGGATCCTTTCCCTGATTGGCCGGGAAAAATTCCTGTCGTACCTGTCGCATCTCAAGAGGAGGCACGCTCCACAAGAAAGGTGAGAGGAACTCCAGGGTCGTTCCACCATTCCAAGAGTCCCCCAGATGTCTCAGTCCTTTCCAGAGGAACTTGTTTACCCTGCACTGCCTCGACGTTCACGCGGAGGACCGACTCACACGATGGTGGCACGTGGGACAGCCTTGTGGAAAGCCTCGTGGGAAAGCCTCGTGGGAAAGCCTCGTGGGAAAGCCTCGAGGGAAAGCCACAGATCCCTTGATCCACGCGAAGGGAAGCGAGACAGTTCTGCTACAGCTCGGGAGGAAAGCGAACGTGCATGCCCTCACTCGAGCGAGGACTGACTCCCCTGGGGAGACTCCAGAAGTACCGCAAGATGCATGTCAGCACTGGAGAGGAATCCTCAGGTTCCGGCACAGACTCCACACAAGGTCTTAGGCCCCGGCGTCGAAGGGAGAGGAATCCCGAGAGGACCCCGAGCAACTCGCATGGGGACTGGCCTTTCCTGAGGACACCAGAGCAGGTCCCTGAGGTCCCCGTCGTAAGTCGAAAGCACCAGCCGCAACTCGAGAAAATCCAGGAGGTTCTCCCCTCCAGGCGAGATGAGGCCCTTTTCCTCTGAGGTGTCTGGAGGCTAATCATACCTAACCTCTGGAACTTCCAAAGGGTCCTTCACACACTTGCTACAACTCAAGAAGTTCCTCAACATACCTGACTCCACTCGAGAGGAAGCACGAGAGTCCCGCCCACATGCAGAGGAGCCCCGTTTCCGCCTCGTACCTCGCGGTCAGGTATCCTTTCCTTGTATGTTCCGGAAAGAATTCCCGGTGTTCCCGTCGCATCTCATGAGGAGGCGCTCTTCACAGGAAAGGCGAGAGAAACTCCAGTGTCGTGACATCATTCCAAGAGTCCCGCAGATAGCTCAGTGTGCCGGTATCCAGCCCGCTGCATCCAGGGAATTCGACGGGATGGACGGCGTTGACGTGGAAAGACTTGTGTATTTATTAATGTAAGATTAGATTAAGAAATTATAGGGTAGTAAGAAGATTAACTGGAGGAAAAAGGCTGAATAGCTAGGTTTACGCGGAAGGTCAATAAAATTCCCGACAAGGAATTTTCTGGCGGACTCTGGGAATGGTGGCACGACCCTCGAGTTCCTCTCGCCTTTCCTGTGGAGAGCGCCTCCTCTTGAGATGCGCCGGGAACGCCAGGAATTCTTTCGCGACCACGCAGGGAAAGGATCCCTCCTCTCGAGCTAGGAGGCGGAAACGTGGCTCCTCTGGATGTGGGCGGGACTCTCGTGCTTCCTCTCGAGTGGAGACGGGTATGTCGGGGATCTTCCTGAGTTGCAGCAAGGGTGTGAATGACCCTTTGGAAGTTCCATAGGTTAGGTGTGATTAGTCTCGAGACGCCTCAGCGGAAATGGGCCTCATCTCGCCTGGAGGGGAGAACCTCCTGGATTTTCTCGAGTTGCGGCAGGTGCTCTCGACTTACGACGGGGACCTCAGGGACCCGCTCTGGTGGCCTCAGGAAAGGCCAGTCCCCATGCGAGTTGCTCGGGGGCCTCTCGGGATTCCTCTCCCCTCTATGCCGGGCCTAAGATCTTGTGTGGAGTCGGTGCCGGAACCTGAGGATTCCTCTCCAGTGCTGACATGGATCTTGGGGTACTTCTGGAGTCTCCCCAGGGGAGTCAGTCCTCGTCTCGAGTGGGGGCATGCACGTGCGCTTTCCTCCCGAGCTGTAGCAGCAGTGTCACGCTTCCCTTCGCGTATATCAAGGGATCTGTGGCTTTCCCACGAGGCTTTCGCACAGGGGTGTCCCAAGTGCCACCGTGGTGTGAGTCGATCCTCGGCTTGAAAGTCGAGGTAGTGCAGGGAAAACAGGTTTCCCTGGAATGGACTGAGACATCTGGGGGACTCTGGGAATGTGGCACGACCCTGGAGTTCCTCTCGCCTCTCCTGTGGAGAGCGCCTCCTCTTGAGATGCGACGGGAACGCCAGGAATTCTTTCCCGACCACGTAGGGAAAGGATCCCTCCTCTCGAGCTAGAAGTCGGAAACGGGGCTCCTCTGGAAGTGGGCGGACTCTCGTGCTTCCTCTCGAGTGGAGACGGGTATGTCGGGGAACTTCTTGAGTTGCAACAAGGGTGTGAGGACCCTTTCGAAGTTCCAGAGGTTAGATGTGATTAGCCTCGAGACGCCTCAGCGGAAATGGGCCTCATCTCCCCTGGAGGGGAGAACCTCCTGGATTTTCTCGAGTTGCGGCAGGTGCTCTCGACTTACGACGGGGACCTCAGGGACCCGCTCTGGTGGCCTCAGGAAAGTCCAGTCCCCATGCGAGTTGCTCAGGGGCCTCTCGGGATTCCTCTCCCGTAGATGCTGGGGACTAAGACCTTGTGTGGAGACGGTGCCGGAACCTGAGTATTCCTCTCCAGTGCTGACATGGATCTTGGGGTACTTCTGGAGTCTCTAGAGGGGAGTCAGTCCTCGTCTCGAGTGGGGCATGCACGTGCGTTTTCCTCCCCGAGCTGTAGCAGCAGTGTCACGCTTCCCTTCGCGTGGATCAAGGGATTCTAGGCTTTCCCTCGAGGCTTTTCCCACGAGGATTTCCCACGGCTTTCCCACGAGGCTTTCCCACAGGGCTGTCCCACGTGGCACCGTGGTGTGAGTCGATCCTCGGCTTGAAAGTCGAAACTGTGCACGGAAAACAGGTTTCCCTTCAATGGACTTAGACATCTAGAGGACTCTGGGAATGGTGGCACGACCCTGGAGTTCCTCTCGCCTTTCCGGTGGAGAGTGCCTCCTCTTGAGATGCGACAGGAACGCCGGGAATTCTTTCCCGACCACGCAGGGAAAGGATCGCACCTCTCGAGCTAGGAGGCGGAAACGGGGGCTCCTCTGGATGTGGGCGGGACATTCGTGATTCCTCTCGAGTGGAGACGGGTATGTAGGGGAACTTCCTGAGTTGCAGCAAGGGTGTGAAGTACCCTTTGGAAGTTCCAGAGGTTGGGTGAGATTAGCCTTCAGATGCCTCAGCGGAAATGGGCCTCATCTCTCCTGGAGGGGAGAACCTCCTGGATTTTCTCGAGTTGCGGCAGGTGCTCTCGACTTAGGTCGGGTTCCTCAGAGACCAGCTCTGGTGGCCTCAGGAAAGTCCAGTCCCCATGCGAGTTGCTCGGGGGCCTCTCGGGAGATCTCCGTGTGAGAGAGTGAGGGTGTCGGAACCTGAAAGATTCCTCTCCATTGCTGACATGGATATTTGGGTACTTCTGGAGTCTCCCCAGGGGACTCAGTCCTTGTCTCGAGTGGGGGCGTTCACGTGCGCTATCCTCCCGAGCTGTAGCAGCAGTGTCACGCTTTCCTTCGCGTGGATCAAGGGATCTGTGGCTTTCCCTCGAGGCTTTCCCACGAGGCTTTCCCACAGGGCAGTCCACGTGCCACCGTGGTGTGTGTCGATCCTCGGCTTGAAAGTCGAAACAGTGCAGGGAAAACAGGTTTCCCTGGAATGGACTGAGACATCCGGGGGACTCTGGGAATGTGGCTCGACCCTGGAGTTCCGCTCGCCTTTCCTGTGGAGAACGCCTCCTCTTGAGATGCGACGGGAACGCCGGGAATTCTTTCCCGACCACGCAGGGAACGGATCCCACCTCTCGAGCTAGGAGGCGGAAACGGGGCTCCTCTGGATGTGGGCGGGACTCTCGTGCTTCCTCTCGAGTGGAGACGGGTATGTCGGGGAACTTCTTGAGTTGCAGCAAGGGTGTGAAGGACCCTTTCGAAGTTCCAGAGATTAGGTGTGATTAGCCTCGAGACGCCTCAGCGGAAATGGGCCTCACATCGCCTGGAAGGGAGAACCTCCTGGATTTTCTCGAGTTGCGGCAGGTGCTCTCGACTTACGCACGGGGACCTCAGGGACCCGCTCTGGTGGCCTCAGGAAAGGCCAGTCCCCATGCGAGTTGCTCTGGGGCCTCTCGGGATTCCGCTCCTGTCGATGCCGGGGCCTAAGACCTTGTGTGGAGTCGGTGCGGGAACCTGAGGATTCCTCTTCAGTGCTGACATGGATCTTGGGATACTTCAGGAGTCTCCCCAGGGGAGTCAGTCTGCGTCTCGATTGGGGGCATGCTCGTGCGCTTTCCTCCCGAGCTTTACCAGCAGTGGCACGCTTCCCTTAGCTTGGAACAAGGGATCTGTGGCTTTCCCTCGAGGCTTTCCCACGAGGCTTTCCCACAGGGCTGTCCCACGTGCCACCGTGGTGTGAGTCGATCCTCGGCTTGAAAGTCGAGGCAGTGCAGGGAATACAGGTATCCCTGGAATGGACTGAGACATCTGGGGTCTCTGGGAATGGTGACACGACCCTGGAGTTCCTCTCGCCTTTCTTGTGGAGAGCGCATCCACTTGACATGCGACGGGAACGCCGGGAATTCTTTTCCGACCACGCAGGGTGCGTATCCCTCCTCTCGAGCTATGAGGCGGAAACGGGGCTCCTCTGGATTAGGGCGGGACTCTCGTGCTTCCTCTCGAGTGGAGATGGGTATGTTGGGGAACTTCTTGAGTTGCAGCAAGGGTGTGAAAGACCCTTTGGAAGTTCCAGAGTTTAGGTGTGATTAGCCTCGATACGCCTCAGGGGAAATGGGCCTCATCTCGCCTGGAGGGGAGAACCTCCTGGATTTCCTCGAGTTGCGGCAGGTGCTCTTGACGTACGACGGGGACCTCAGGGACCCGCTCTGGTGGCCTCAGGAAAGGGCAGTCCCCTTGCGAGTTGCTCAGGGGCCTCTCGGATTCCTCTACGTCGATGACGGAGCCTAAGATCTTGTGTGAAGTCGGTGCCGGAACCTGAGGATTCCTCTCCAGTTCTGACATGGATCTTGGGGTACATCTGGAGTCTCCCCAGGGGAGTAAGTCCTCGTCTCGACTGGGGGCATGCACGTGCGCTTTCCTCCCGAGCAGCAGCAGCAGTGTCACGCATCCCTTCGTGTGGATCAAGGGATCTGTGGCTTTCCCTCGAGGCTTTCCCACGAGGCTTTTCCCGAAGGACTGTCCCACGTGCCACCGTTGTGTGAGTCGATCCTCTGCTTGAAAGTCGAAACAGTGCAGGGAAAACAGGTTTCCCTTGAATGGACTTAGACATCTGGGGACTCTGGGAATGGTGGCCCGACCCTGGAGTTCCCCTCGCCTTTCCGTGGAGAGTGCCTCCTCTTGAGATGCGACGGGAACGCCGGGGAATTCTTTCCCGAACACGCAGGGGAAAGGATGGCTCCTCTCGAGCTAGGAGGCGGAAACGGGGGCTCCTCTGGATGTGGCGGGACTTCGTGCTTCCTCTCGAGTGAGACGGTTATGTAGGGGAAATTCCTAAGTTGCAGCAAGGTTGTGAAGGACCCTTTGGAAGTTCCAGAGGTTAGGGTGTGATTAGCCTTGAGACGCCTCAGCGGAAATGGGCCTCAACTCTCCTGGAGGGGAGAACCTCCTGGATTTTCTCGAGTTCGGCAGGTGCTCTCGACTTAGACGGGGACCTCAGGGACCCGCTCTGGTGGCCTCAGGAAAGGCCAGTCCCCATGCGAGTTGCTCGGGGGCCTCTCGGGATTCCTCTCCCGTTGATGCCGGGGCCTAAGACCTTGTGTGGAGTCGGTGCCGGAACCTGAGGATTCCTCTCCAGTGATGACATGGATCTTGGGGTGCTTCTGGAGTCTCCCCAGGGGCGTCAGTCCTCGTCTCGAGTGGGGGCATGCACGTGCGCTTTCCTCCCGAGCTGTAGCAGCAGTGTCACGCTTCCCTTCGCGTGGATCAAGGATCTGTGGCTTTCCCTCGAGCTTTCCCACCAGGCTTTCCCACGAGGCTTTCCCACAGGGCTGTCCCACGTGCCACCGTGGTGTGTCGATCCTCGGCTTGAAAGTCGAGGCAGTGCAGGGAAAACATGTTTCCCTGGAATGGACTGAGACATCTGGGGGATTCTGGGAATGGTGGCACGACCTGGAGTTCCTCTCGCCTTTCCTGTGGAGGGCGCCTCCTCTTGAGATGACGACGGAACGCCGGGAATTCTTTCCCTACCACGCAGGGAAAGGATCCCTTCTCTCGAGCTAGGAGGCGGAAACGGGACTCCTCTGGATGTGGGCGGACTCTCGTGCTTCCTCTCAGGTGGACACGGGTATGTCGGGGATCTTCTTGAGTTGCAGCAAGGGTGGAAGGACCCTTTGTAAGTTCCAGAGTTTAGGGTGTGATTAGCCTCGACACGCCTCAGCCGAAATGGGGCCTCATCTCGCCTGGAGGGGAGAACCTCCTGGATTATCTCGAGTTGCGGCAGGTGCTCTCGACTTATGACGGGGACCTCAGGGACCCGCTCTGGTGGCCTCAGGAAAGGCCAGTGCCCATGCAAGTTGCTCAGGGGCCTCTCGGGATTTCCTCTCCCGTTGATGCCCGGGCCTAAGACCTTGTGTGGAGTCAGTGCCGGAACATGAGGATTCCTCTCCAGTGCTGACATGGATCTTGGGGTACTTCTGGAGTCTCCCCAGGGAGTCAGTCCTCGTCTTGAGAGGGGGCATGCACGTACGCTTTCCTCCCGAGCTGTAGCAGCAGTGTCACCCTTTCCCT
>NW_017198382.1:0-7711 GCF_001704415.2 Capra hircus
CAGCCAGTGATGTCAAGCACACTCCCGCTGCTTGCTTCTTCATGGGCACTCCCACGATCTGCTAGAATGTCTTTGCAAGGATCTCAAAGGGAAGGGGAGATACATGGCCCTGTCTCTGGAACTTCAGTCCTCTGAGCAGATCTGGAGGTCTTGAGTTGTATAAGCAAACCTGTTCCTTCCAAATAGAGGCTTGCAAACACACCCCCGGTGGTTGCTCTTCTTCCCCGAAGAAGTCTTTCTTTCCCCACATGCTGCGAACTCCCTGTCCCAACCTCCAAGAATAGCGGCTTCTTGCCATTCCTTTCTTAGAGGCAGTTATCCTGAGCTTGGGCCGTAGGGAGTAGCCCCGCACACTCACAGGGAAAGGCAAAGACTCCTCCATACATCTCTCTATCCCTTTGCTCTGGAGGAGAGCTCTAGTGAGCCTAGGTCTTTCAGGAAAATTCTTGGCTTGGACAGGATTCTCACCCTGTTTGTGAACCTGCATACCAACCAGGGGCCACAGAGCACCTGTTTCAGTAAAGTGGGCCCTGAAAGGGTGCAGCCTAGCAAGAGCTTGAAAAATCCATTCAATTGCTGTTTTTGTACCTCTGACAGAGCGAGCTTGGCTCCACCCTTTGGCAGTGAGGAGAAAAGAGGCATGACACCCTCCCCAAGGGGACATGGGCCTACTTCGAGAGAAAGGCCCCTTGTGGAGCTGAGGCCAGGAAGGCACACAGTCGTGTCAAACACACTCCCACTGCTTGCTTCTTCAGGGGCACTCCCGCTATCAGCTAGGAATGTCTTTGCAATGATCACAAAGGGAAGGGGAGATACAGGGCCCTGCTTCTGGACCTCGGTGCTCTGAGCAAATCTCGAGGTCTCCGTTGTTGGTCAAGGTCAAGGTCAAGTTCAAGTTCAAGGTCAAGTCAAGTTCAAGTTCAAGGTCAAGGTCAAGTTTCAAGTTCAAGTTCAATTGAAGTTCAAGTCAAGGACAAGTTCAAGTTGAAGTTCAAGTTGAAGTTCAAGTTTCAAGTTCAAGTTGAAAGTTCAAGTTCAAGTTCAAGTTCAAGTTCAAGTTCAAGTCAAGTGTCAAGTCAAGTTCAAGTTCAAGTTGTCAAGTTCAAGTCCAAGTTCAGTTCTTCAAGTTCAAGTTCAAGTTCAAGTTCAAGTTCAAGTTCAAGTCAAGTTCAAGTTCAAGTTCAAGTTCAAGGTCAAGTTTCAAGTTCAACAAGGTTCAAGGTCAAGGTCAAGGTCAAGTTCAAGGTCAAGGTCAAGGTCAAGTTTAAGTTCAAGGGCAGGGCAAGGCCAAGCCCCAAGACCAAGGCAAGGGCAACGGCAACGCCAAGGGCAAGGCCAAGGCCCAGGCCAAGGCAAAGGCCAAGGCCACCAAAGCGAAGGCCCAAACCCGTAACGCCTGACAAAAGGCAGAAGCCACTAGCCCCTGTGCAGAGGAAGTCACTGAAGGCAGCAAGGCCACAGAGCTCCCCGACTCCCATTCCACATGAAGATGTGAGGATAAAGGGCCTCATCCCAGCAAAGCACCCGCTCCCACCACCCCAACCCCGGCCCCGCGCCCCCGCAGCACGCCCCTGAAACAACACTGTCTTCCCAGAAAAGAGAACGGAGAAGCCATGTGTGTGCCAAAGGAGCAAGATGAACGAACGATGCCACGCCCTCCGAATTTGGGCACACCTGACGCCTCGGAACCCCGGGCCTGGCCGATGGGTCCCAGCCGTTCTCGGTGGGAGGGGGGTCAACACATTGGCCGAGAGCCCTTGCCCAGGCCACCCCGCAAATCCCCTGAGATGTGATCCGACCACAGGGACCGAGGGCAAACGTACCGCTTGAGGTGCTGGAGGAGCCGGACGAAGCCATGGTGGGAGAGCACACGGGCACGCTGCAGACTGCTGGCCGAGTGGGCGGGGACCCAGCAGCTCAGGACTCTGGAGAATGGGAGGCGTCTCCGCCACCATTGACGTCAATAGGGTTTGGGTGGGTAGATGGAGGGGGCCGCCCCTGGCCTCTTTCCAAGCAGAGACCCTGGACGGAGTCCCGTGGAGCGAGTGGGCTTTTCCCGGGCACGGCTGTGCCTGGACCGCCAAGATCCCGTTGGGGTGGGCGGCAGTTCGGGGGCTTTGGTTTGTGGCCCTCCTCGCAGCGGGGGGTGGGTTCAACCCGAGTGGATCAATCAGGGGCCCTCAGCAAAGGGAACTCACGCCCAGGAAACGCCCCTAGGTCCCTTTGAATTGGCCACCAACGCCCCCTTTCCCAGCCTGCCTTGCTCTGGGATTTCCCGCCTTTTCACATTCCACAGGTCCCTGGGCCTCGACTGTCCCCGCTGGCTCCTCCGAGGCATTCCGGGACACCAGACGCTCTCTCCAGCGCCTCCACCTAGATCCCTCGCTGTCCTCGCCTCCGTTTCCCCATGCCCCCTCCCCAACTCCGTGGGCTCTTGGCATCCTTTCCCTACAGCAGTCCCAGAGTGCCACCGCCGAGGGCTTTGAGTTGCCTGGAGCCCAAGGCTCCGGCCGGAGACCAGAGGGGCCAGCGTCTGGACTGGCAGCTAATGCCATTTGGGGCTTTTCTCACGTGGAGCCTGAGGCCCGCACCTCCGCGGGAAACCCCCAGCGCGAGTGCCCTGGAGATACCCACCCAAGGGGACAGTGTATCCCCTACTGTGGGGAAGGAGGTTCCTGTTTTCCCTGCACTGGTTCGACTTTCACGCCGAGGATCGACTCACACCATGGTGGCAAGTGGAATAGCCCTGTGGGAAAGCCTCATGGGAAAGACTCCAGGGAAAGCCACAGATTCCTTGATACACGAGAACGGAAGCGTGACACTGCTGCTACCGCTCGGGAGGAAAGCGCAAGTGCATGACCCCACTCGAGCCGAGGACTGACGCAAGCTTGGGAGACTCCAGAAGTACGCCAAGATCCATGTCAGCACTGGAGAGGAATCCTCAGGTTCCATTCCCGACTCCACACAAGGTCTTAGGCCCCGGCATCGACCGGAGAGGAATCCTGAGAGGCCCCCTAGCACCTCGCATGGGGACTGGCCTTTCCTGAGGTCACCAGAGCGGTCCCTGAGGTCTCCGTCGTAACTCGAGAGCACCTGCCGCAACTCGAGAAAATCCAGGAGGTTCTCCCCTCCAGGCGAGATGAGGCCCATTTCCGCTGAGGCGTCTCGAGGCTAATCACACCTAAACTCTGGAACTTCCAAAGGGTCCTTCACACCCTTGCTGCAAGTCAAGAAGTTCTCCGACATACCCATATCCACTCGAGAGGAAAGACGAGGGTCCCGCCCATAACCAGCGGAGCCCCGTTTTCGCCTCGTAGCTCGAGAAGAGGGATCCTTTCCCTTCGTCGTCGGAAAGAATTCCCGGCCTTCCCGTCGCATCTCAAGAGGAGGCGCTCTCAACAGGAAAGACGAGAGGAACTCCAGGGCCTTGCCAGCATTCCAAGAGTCCCCTAGATGTCTAAGTCCATTCCAGAAGAAACTGTTTTCCCTGCACTGCCTCGACGTTCACGCCGAGGATCGACTCACACCACCGTGGCACGTGGGACAGCCCTGATGGAAAGCCTCGTGGGGAATCCTCAATGGAAAGCGACAGATCCCTTGATCCACACGTCGGCAGGCGTGACACTGCTGCTGCAGGTCGTGAGGAAATGGCAGGTGCATGCCCCCACACGAGATGAGGACTGACTCCCCTGGTGAGACTCCAGAAGTACGGAAAGATTCATGTCAGCACTGGAGAGGCATTCTCAGGGTCTGACCCCGACTCCACACAAGGTCTTAGGCACTGGCATCGATGGGAGAGGAATCCCTAGAGGCGCCCTGGTAACTCGCATGGGGACTGGCCTTTCCTGAGGCCACCAGAGCGGGTCCCTGAGGACCCGTCGTAACTAGAGAGCACCTGCCACAACTGGGGAAAATCCAGGAGGTTCTCCCCTCCAGGCGGATTGAGGCCCATTTCCTCTGAGGTGTCTGGAGGCTCATCACACCTAACCTCTGGAAATTCAAAAGGGTCCTTGCTGCAACTCAAGAAGTTCCCCGACATACCCGTCTCCACACAAGAGGAAGCACGAGGGTCTCGCCCACATTCAGAGGAACCCCGTTTCTGAGATGAAGGATCCTATCCTGCTTAGTCAGGAAAGATTTTTCGGCGTTCCCGTGGCATCTCAAGAGCAAGGGCTCTCAATAGGAAAGGCGAGAGGAACTCCAGGGTCGTGCCACCATTCCAAGAGTCCCCAGATGTCTCAGTCCATTTCAGAGGAACCCGTTTTCCCAGCACTGCCTCAACTTTCACGCCGAGGATCCACTCACACCATGGTGGCATGTGGGACAGCCTTGTGAGAAAGCCTCGAGGGAAAGCCACAGATCCCTTGATCCCCGCGACAGGAAGCGTGACACATCTGCTACACTGTCCCTGAGGTCACGGTCGTATGTCGAGAGTACCTGCCGCAACTGGAGAAAATCAAGGAGGTTCTCTGCTCCAGTCGAGATGAGGCCCATTTTCTCTGCGGCGTCTCGACAGTAATCACACCTAAACTCTGAACTTCCAAAGTGCCCTAAACACCCTTGCTTAAACTCAAGAAGTTCCCCGACATACCCGTCTCCACTCCAGAGGAAGCACGAGGGTCCGGCCACCGCCAGAGGAGCTCCGTTTCCGCCTCCAAGCTCGAGATGAGGGATCCTTCCCTGCTTCCTCGGGAAAGAATTCCCGACCGTTTCCCGACGCATCTCAAGAGGAGGCGCGCTGCACAGAAAGGCGAGAGGAACTCATGGGTCGTGCCACCATTCCCAGAGACAACCAGATGTCTCCGTCCATTCCAGGGATCCTGTTTTCCCTGCACTGCTTCGACTTTTCAAACCGAGGATCGACTGACACAACGGTGGCACGTGGGACAGCCCTGTGGGAAAGCCTCGTGGGAAAGACTCGAGGGAAAGTCACAGATCCCTTGGTCCACGCAAGCAGAAGCGTGACTGCTGCTACAGCATGGGAGGAAAGGGCACGCTCATGCCCCCACTCGAGACGAGGCCTGAATCCCCTGGGGAGACTCCAGAAATACCCCAAGATGCATGTCAGCCCTGGAGAGGAATCCTCAGGTTCCGGCCCCGACTCCACACAAGGTCTTAGGCCCTGGCATCGAATGGAGAGGAATAGCGAAAGGACCTCTAGCAACTCGCATGGGGACTGGCCATTCCTGAGGTCACCAGAGCGGTCCATGAGGTCCCCATCGTAAGTCGAGAGCACCTGCCGCAACTCGGTAAAATCCAGGAGGTTCTCCCCTCCAGGAGAGATGAGGCCCATTTCCGCTGAGGCGTCTCGAGGCTAATCACACCTAACCTCTGGAACTAACAAAGGGTCCTTCACACACTTGCTGCAACTCAAGAAGTTCCCCGACATACCCGTCGCCACTCGAGAGGAAGCACGTGAGTCCCGCCCTCATCCAGAGGAGCCCAGTTTCCGCCTCCTAGCGCGAGAGGAGGGATCCTTTCCCTGCGTGGTCGGGAAAGAATTCCCGGCGTTCCCGTCGCATCTCAAGAGGAGGCGCTCTCCACAGGAAAGGCGAGAGGAACTCCAGGGACGTGCCACCATTCCCAGAGACGCCCAGATGTCTCAATCCATTCCAGGGAAACATGTTTTCCCTGCACTGCCTCGACTTTCAAGCCGAGGATCGATTCACACCACGGTGGCACGTGGGACAGCCCTGTGGGAAAGCCTCGTGGAAAGCCACAGATCCCTTGATCCACCGAAGGGAAGCGTGACACTGCAGCTACAGCTCGAGAGGAAAGCGCACGTCCATGCACCCACTCGAGTTGAGGACTGACTCCCCTGGGAGACTCCAGAAGTACCCCAAATCCATGTCAGCACTGGAGAGGAATCCTCAGGTTCCGGCACCGACTCCACACAAGGTCTTAGGCCCCGGTATCGACGGGAGAGGAATCCCGAGATGACCCCGAGCAACTCGCTGGGGACTGGCCTTTCCTGAGGCCACCAGAGCGAGTCCCTGAGGTCCCCGTCGTAAGTCGAGAGCACCTGCCGCAACTCGAGAAAATCCAGGAGGTTCTCCCCTCCAGGCGAGATGAGGCCCATTTCCGCTGAGGCGTCTCGAGGCTAATCACACCTAACCTCTGGAACTTCCAAAGGGTCCTTCACACCCTTGCTGCAACTCAAGCAGTTCCCCGACATACTCGTCTCCACTCGAGAGGAAGCACGAGAGTCCCTCCCTCATCCAGAGGAGCGCCGTTTCCGCCTCCTAGCTCGAGAGGAGGGATCTTTCCCTGCGTGGTCGGCAAAGTATTCCCGGCGTTCCTGTCGCATCTCAAGAGGAGGCGCTCTCCACAGGAAAGGCGAGAGGAACGCCAGGGTCGTGCCACCATTCCCAGAGTCCCCCAGATGTCTCAGTCCATTCCAGGGAAACCTGTTTTCCCTGCACTGCCTCGACTTTCAAGCCGAGGATCGACTCACACCACGGTGGCACGTGGGACAACCCTGTGGGAAGCCTCGTGGGAAAGCCACAGATCACTTGATCCACACGAAGGGGAGCATGACACTGCTGCTACAGCTCGGGAGGAAAGCGCACGTGCATGCCCCCACTCGCGACGAAGACTGACTCCCCTGGGGAGACTCTAGAAGTACCCCAAGATCCATGTCAGCACTGGAGAGGAATCCTCAGGTTCCAGCACCGACTCCACACAAGGTCTTATGCCGGTGTCCAGCCCCAGTGGATCCAGGGAATTCGAAGGGTGGACGGCGTTGGCGTGGAAAGACTTGTTTATTTATTAATGCAAGATTAGATTAGCAAACTATAGTGTAGTAAGAAGATTAAGTGGAGGAAGAGGGCTGAATAGCTTGGTTTACGCGGAAGGCCAATAAAATTCCAGACAAGGAATTTGCACCACCTACGTTGGGCCACCGGTGCCCGCTTGAATATCTAAGGGTGCCTCGCCTTAAGCTCCCTTTCGTGCGGGTCTTAACAGCCAGGGCAAGTAAGTAGACCTGGCGAGCCTCCGCACTCCAGGTGGAGATTCAGCCTGAAGTTAAAGTAAAGAGCAGAGAGAAGGAAAGGTAGAGAAGAAGAGAGAGAAAGACATGGGGGGAGCCAGAGTCCCAAGAAACCAGACTGAGAGACTAAGTTCGAGAAGCTGGTCCGAGAAACTGGCCCCCGGCCCCTGGCCTCCTCCTTTTTTGTTCAGAAGGCCTTTTATACTTTTGATAAAACATGGAGATCAATGGATAACACAAAATTATGTAGCGTTCACAACCCAGATTCTTTCTGTATATCATTTTGCATACAAAAGGTCTCAGGTGATTTACATTATCTTCTGGCCAAGGGGCTTGTTAACACTTTTTGGCTCTCTTCCTTAATGAATGTTAATTTTGTTTCCCCTGAAGTGTTTTTCTTTAATCTGCATCTCCTTAAAGCATTAAAGTTACATCTCTATAGAACAAAAGTGCAGTGGGTTGGGTCTACTACTTGTTTTTCTATATACCAACTATATCTAAAAATAAAGGATATGAAAATTTGGCAGCAAGCATTGACCCAAAAAATGAAACTTTTAATCAGTCCTATTCTAAAGATTTTGACTCCTCGAAAGCTCTTGCATTCCTAGGATGTTTCAAGCTTCATGTGCCGCAGGCGGTCAGGAGGCCTCAAACAATCACAAGCGCAACTGTACGAGTCCTACAGGCAGGCTAGAAAGCCATCAGAGGGTTTTTGGATTG
>NW_017198383.1:0-7710 GCF_001704415.2 Capra hircus
CCCTTGAATGACTCAGACATCTGGGAGACTCTGGAATGTGGCCCGACCCTGAGTTCCTCTCGCCTTTCCATGTGGAAGCGCCTCCTCTTGAGAACGAACAGGAACGCCGGAGCTTTCCGCGACAACTGCAGGAAAGGATCCCTCCTCTCGAGCTAGGAGGGCGGAAAACGGGCTCTCTGGATATGCGTGACTCTCGTTCGTCCTCTCGAGTGGAGACAGCTGTATTGTCGGATCTTCTTATTGCACGCAAATGCTGTGAAAGAACCCTTTGGAAGTTTCAAGGGTTACGGTCTGCTATTATGACCTCGAGACGCCTCACGCAAATGGGCCTCATCTTCGACTCAGGGAGACCTCCTGGGTTGTCTTGATCTTCAGCAGGTGCTCCTCCAGTTACGACCGGCGACTTATCTAACCCGCGCTCTGCGTACCGCTCACGTAATGCCAGTCGACTTGCGAGTTGCTAAAAGGTGCCGCTCGGCTGGATCTCTCCCGGTCGATGAACCGGCCTAAGACCTTTTTTGGAATCGGTGCCAACTGAGACGTTTCCTCTCAGTGCTGACATGGATCTTGGCGGTACTACTGGAGTCTCCACCAGGGATCATCTTCGTCCCAATCGTGGCATGCACGCTCGCTTTTCTTCCCGAGCATTAGGAGCAGAGTCAATTTTCCCCGTTGGGCTGATCAAAGGGTTTCTTGTTTTCCCTCGAGGCTTGCCCACGAGCTTTTCCACGAGGCTTTCCCACAGCGGCTGTCCACGTGCCACCATCGTTGAGTCGGTCCTCCGCCTGCAACGTCGAGGCAGTGCCAGGCTAAACAAGTTCCTCTAGAAAGGACTGAGACAATCTGGGACTCTCTGAATGGTGGAACGACCCTGGAGTCCTCTCCGCTTTCCTGTGCGAAGCCGCCTCCTCTTGAGCATGCGACGGAACCCCTGGAATTCTTTTCCGAACACTCAGGGAAAAGCATCCCTCCTCTCGAGCTAGGCAGCGCGAGAACGCGCGGCCTCCTCTGGATGTCGGCGCGGCACTCTCGTGCTTCCTTCTCGATGCGAGACGCGTATTTTGGCAAACTTCTGAGTGCAGAAAGTGTGAAGGACCCTTTGGAAATCCAGAGTTTGGTCTATTAGCCTCGAGACCCTCAGCACAAAGACTCATCCTCGCCTGGAGGCAGGAACCTCCTGGATTTTATCGAGATGCGCGTAGTGCTGTCGACTTACGACGGCGACCTCAGGGACGCCGCTCTGGTGCGCCGTCAGGAAAGGCCAGTCCCCGATCGCGAGTTGCTCGGGGCCTCTCGGGATTCTTCTCCGTCGATGCCGGGGGCTAAAGATCTTGTGTGGATGGGCTGGCAACTTTTAGGATTCCTCTCCATACTGAAATGGATCTTGTGATTCTGGACAATCCCCAGGGAGTCAGTCCTCGTCCCGCCAGTGGGGCAGCCACGTGTGCATCCTCCCGACGTAGCAGAGTGTCGCGCTTCCCTTCGCGTGGAATAAGGATCTTTTGGCTATTGGCCTCGAGGCTTTCCACTGAGGCTTCTCCCAACAAGCCTGTCCCACGTGCCACCGTGGTGTGAGTCGCATCCTCGGCTTGAAAGCTGGAGGCAGCTGCAGGAAAACAGGTGTTCCATGCAGCGAGGACTGAGACATCTGGGACTCACTGCGAATGGTGCACGGACCCTGGATTTCCTCCGCCTTTCCTGTGGAAGTGCGCCTTCCTGGTTCAGCATGCGCTGGAATGCAGGAATCCTTTCCCGCACGACACAGGGAGAGAATCAATTCCTCTCGAGCTATGAGGCCGAAACGGCTCCTCTGATGGTGGCGGACTCTCGTGTTTCCTCTCGAGTGAATCGCGGTAATTCGCGGGAACTCTGCAGTGCAGTAAGGTGTGAAGTACCCTTTGGAAGTTCCAGAGGTTAGGTGTGATTAGCCTCGAGAGCGCCTCAGCGGAAATGGGCCTCATCTCGCTGGAGGGAGAACCTCCTGATTTTCTCGAGTTGCGGCAGGTGCTTTCCACGTAGGACGGGGACCACAGGGACCGCTCTGGTGGCCTCAGGAAGGCCAGTCCCCATGCGAGTTGCTCGGGGCCTCTTAGGATTCCCTCTCCCGTTGATGCCGGGGCCTAAGTCCTTGTGTGGAGTCGTTGCCGAATCTGAGGATTCCTCTCCAGTGCTGACATGGATCTAGGGGTACTTCTAGAGTCTCCCCAGGGGAGTCAGTCCTCGTCAGATTGGGGGCATGCACTTGGGCTTTCCTGCCGAGCTGTAGGAGCAGTGTCACGCTTCCCTTCGCGTGATCAAGGGATCTGTGGCTTTCCTCGAGGCTTTCCCACGAGGCTTTCCAGAGGCTTTCCCACGAGGCTTTCCCACAGGGCTGTCCCACGTGCTACCGTGGTGTGAGTCGATCCTCGCTTGAAAGCCGAGGCAGTGTAGGGAAAACAGGTTTCCCTTGAATGCACGGAGACATCTGTGGGACTCTGGCAATGTGTCACGACCCTGGAATTCCTCTCGCCTTTCCTGTGGAGCGCCTCCTCTTGGGATGCGACGGGAACGCCGGGAAATTTTTCCCGATCACGCAGGGAAAGGATCCCTCCTCTCAAGCTAGGAGGCGGAAACGGTGCTCCTCTGGATGTGGGCGGGACTCTCGTGCTTCCTCTGGAGTGGAGACGGTATGTGGGGGAACTTCTTGAGTTGCAGCAAGGGTGTGAAGGACCCTTTGAAAGTTCCAGAGCTTAGGTGTGATTAGCCTCGAGACGCCTCAGCGGAAATGGGCCTCATCTCGCCTGGAGGGGAGAACCTCCTGGATTTTCTCGAGTTGCGGCAGGTGCTCTCGACTTACGACGGGGACCTCAGGGACCCGCTCTGGTGGCCTCAGGAAAGGTCTCTGCCCATGCGAGTTGCTCGGGGCCTCTCGGGATTCCTCTCCTGTCAATGTCGGGGCCTAAGACCTTGTGAGGAGTCGCTGCCGGAACCTGAGGATTCCTCTCAAGTGCTGACATGGATCTTGGGGTACTTCTGGTGTCCCCCAGGGAGTCAGTACTCGTCTCGAGTGGGGGCATGCACGTGCGCTTTCCTCCCGAGCTGTAGCAGCAGTTTGATTCTTCCTGTCGAGTGGATCAAGGGATCTGTGGATTTCCCTCAAGGCTTTCCACGAGGCTTTCCCACGAGGCTTTCCCACAGGGCTGTCCCACGTGCCACCGTGGTGTGAGTCGATCCTCGGCTTGAAAGTCGAGGCAGTGCAGGGAAAACAGGTTTCCCTGGAATGGATGAGACATCTGGGGATTCTGGGAATGGTGGCACGACCCTGGAGTTCCTCTCGCTTTTCTGTGGAGAGCGCCTCCTCTTGAATGCGACGGGAACGCCGGGAATTCTTTCCCGACCACGCAGGGAAAGGATCCCTCCTCTCGAGCTAGGAGGCGGAATGGGGCTCCTCTGGATGTGGGCGGGACTCCGTGCTTCCTCTCGAGTGGAGACGGGTATGTCGGGAACTTCTTGAGTTGCAGCAAGGTGTGAAGGACCCTTTGGAAGTTCCAGAGGTTAGGTGTGATTAGCCTCCAGACGCCTCAGCGGAAATGGGCCTCATCTCGCCTGGAGGGGAGAACCTCCTGGATTTTCTCGAGTTGCGGCAGGTGCTCTCGACTTACGACGGGGACCTCAGGGACCCGCTCTGGTGGCCTCAGGAAAGGCCAGTCCCCATGCGAGTTGCTCGGGGGCCTCTCGGATTCCTCTCCCGTCGATGCGGCCTAAGACCTTGTGTGGAGAACCTGAGGATTCCTCTCCAGTGCTGACATGGATCTTGGGTACTTCTGGAGTCTCCCCAGGGAGTCAGTCCTCGTCTCGAGGGGGCATGCACGTGCGCTTTCCTCCCGAGCTGTAGCAGCAGTGTCACTTCCCTTCGCGTGGATCAAGGATCTGTGGCTTTCCTCGAGGCTTTCCCGCTTTCCCACGAGGCTTTCCCACAGGGCTGTCCCACGTCGTGTGAGTCGATCCTCGGCTTGAAAGTCGAGGCAGTGCAGGGAAAACAGTTTTCCTGGAATGGACTGAGACATCTGGGGACTCTGGAATGTGGCACGACCCTGGAGTTCCTCTCGCCTTTCCTGTGGAGAGCGCCTCCTCTTGAGATGCGACCGGAACGCCGGGAATTCTTTACGCAGGAAAGGATCCCTCTCTCGAGCTACGGGGCTCCTCTGGATGTCTCGCTCTCGAGTGGAGAATGTCGGGAACTTCTTGACAGCAAGGGTGTGAAGGACCCTTTTTCCAGACGCTCCTCTAATTCTCTTCTCGCGGGATTTCCCTTGAGTCTGCCGCAAGAGAAAATCCAGGAGGTTCTCCCCTCCAGCGAGATGAGGCCCAAGGCGTCTCGAGGCTAACCTCTGGAACTTCCAAAGGGTCCTTCACACCCTTGCTGCTCAAGAAGTTCCGACATACCCGTCTCCACTCGAGAGAAACGTCCCGCCCACATCCAGAGGAGCCCCGTTTCGCCTCCTAGCTCGAGAGGAGGGATCCTTTCCCTGCGTGGTCGGAAAGAATTCCCGGCGTTCCCGTCGCATCTCAAGAGGAGGCGCTCTCCACAGGAAAGGCGAGAGGAACTCCAGGGTCGTGCCACCATTTCCAGAGTCCCAAGATGTCTCAGTCCATTCCAGGAAAAACTGTTTTCCCTGCACTGCCTCGACTTTCAAGCCGAGGATCGACTCACACCACGTGGCACGTGGGACAGCCCTGTGGGAAAGCCTCGTGGGAAAGCCTCGGAAAGCCTCGAGGAAAGCCACAGATCCCTTGATCCACGCGAAGGAAATGTGACACTGCTGCTACAGCTCGGGAGGAAAGTGCACGTGCATGCCCCACTCGAGACGAGGACTGACCCCTGGGGAGACTCCAGAAGTACCCCAAGATCCATGTCAGCACTGGAGAGGAATCCTCAGTTCCGGACGACTCCACACAAGGTCTTAGGCCGCTTCGACGGGAGAGGAATCCGAGAGGCCCCGAGCAACTCGCATGGGGACTGGCCTTTCCTGAGGCCACCAGAGCGGGTCCCTGAGGTCCCCGTCGTAAGTCGAGAGCACCTGCCGCAACTCGAGAAAATCCAGGAGGTTCTCCCCTCCAGGCGAGATGAGGCCCATTTCCGCTGAGGCGTCTCGAGGCTAATCACACCTAACCTCTGGAACTTCCAAAGGGTCCTTCACCCCTTGCTGCAACTCAAGAAGTTCCCCGACATACCCGTCTCCACTCGAGAGGAAGCACGGGAGTCCCGCCCACATCCAGAGGAGCCCCATTCCGCCTCCTAGCTCGAGAGAGGGATCCTTTCCCTGCGTGGTCGGGAAAGAATTCCCGGCGTTCCCGTCGCAATTCAAGAGGAGGCGCTCTCCACAGAAAAAGCGAGAGGAACTCCAGGGTCGTGCCACCATTCCCAGTCCCCAGATGTCTCATTCCATTCCAGGGAAACCTGTTTTCCCTGCACTGCCTCGACTTTCAAGCCGAGGATCGACTCACACCACGGTGGCACGTGGGACAGCCCTGGGGAAAGCCTCGTGGGAAAGCCTCGTGGGAAAGCCTTGAGGGAAATCCACAGATCCCTTGATCCACTCGACAGGAAGAATCAAACTGCTACAGCTCGGGAGGAAAGCGCACGTGCATGCCCCCACTCGAGACGAGACTGACTCCCCTGGGGAGACACCAGAAGTACCCCAAGATCCATGTCAGCACTTGAGAGGAATCCTCAGGTTCCGGCAGCGACTCCTCACAAGGTCTTAGGCCCCGACATTGACAGGAGAGGAATCCCGAGAGGCCCCGAGCAACTCGCATGGGCAGAGACCTTTCCTGAGGCCACCAGAGCGGGTCCCTGAGGTCCCCGTCGTAAGTCGAGAGCACCTGCCGCAACTCGAGAAAATCCAGGAGGTTCTCCCCTCCAGGCGAGATGAGGCCCATTTCCGCTGAGGCGTCTCGAGGCTAATCACACCTAAGCTCTGGAACTTTCAAAGGGTCCTTCACACCCTTGCTGCAACTCAAGAAGTTCCCCCACATACCGTCTCCACTCAGAGGAAGCACGAGAGTCCCGCCCACATCCAGAGGAGCACCGTTTCCGCCTCCTAGCTGAGAGAGGGATCCTTTCCCTGCGTGATCGGGAAAAATTCCCGGCGTTCCCGTCGCATCCCAAGAGGAGGCGCTCTCCACAGGAAAGGCGAGAGGAATTCCAGGGTCGTGACACCATTGCCAGAGTCCCACAGATGTCTCCGTGCATTCAAGGGAAACCTGTTTTCCCTACACTGCCTCGGCTTTCAAGCCGAGGATCGACTCACACCACGGTAGCACGTGGGACAGCCCTGTGGGAAAGCCTCGTGGAAAGCCTCTTGGGAAAGCCTCGTGGGAAAGCCTCGAGGGAAAGCCACAGATCCCTTGATCCACGCGAAGGGAAGCGTGACACTGCTCCTACAGCTCGGCAGGAAAGCCCAAGTGCATGCCCCCAATCTGACGAGGACTGACTCCCCTGGGAGACTCTAGAAGTACCCCTAGATCCATGTCAGCACTGGAGAGGAATCCTCAGATTCCGGCAACGACTCCACACAAGGACTTAGGCCCCGGCATCAACGGGAGAGGAATCCTAAGAGGCCCCGAGCAACTCGCATGGGGACTGGCCTTCCCTGAGGCCACCAGAGCGGGTCCCTGTGGTCCCCGTCCTACGTGGAAAGCACCTGCCGCAACTCGAGAAAATCCAGGAGGTTCTCCCCTCCAGCGAGATGAGGCCCATTTCCGCTGAGGCGTCTCGAGGCTAATCACACCTAACCTCTGGAACTTCCAAAGGGTACTTCACACCCTTGCTGCAACTCAAGAAGTTCCCCGACATACCCGTCTTCACTCGAGAGGAAACACGAGAGTCCCGCCCACATCCAGAGGAGCCCCGTTTCCGCCTCATAGCTCGAGAGGATTGATTCTCTCCCTGTGTCGTCGGGAAAGATTCCTGGCATTCCCGCGCATCTGAACAGGAGGCGTTCTCCACAGGAAAGGCGAGAGGAAATCCAGGGTCGTGCCACCATTCCCAGAGTCCCCCAGATGTCTCAGTCCTTCCAGGGAAACCTGTTTTCCCTGCACTGCCTCCACTTTCAAGCGAGGATCGACTCACACCACGGTGGCACGTGGGACAGCCTTGTGGGAAAGCCTCGTGGGAAAGCCTCGAGGCAAAGCCAAAGATCCCTTGATCCACGCGAAGGGAAGCGCGACACTGCTGCTACAGCTCGGAGGAATGCACACGTGCATGCCCCCACTCGGACGAGGACTGACTCCCCTGGGGATTGTCCAGAATACACCAAGATCCATGTCAGGTACTGGAGAGGAATCCTCAAGTTCCAGCACCACTCCACACAAGATCTTAAGCCCGGCATCGACGGGAGAAGAATCCCGAGAGCCCCCAAGCAACTCGCATCGGGACTGGCCTTTCCTGAGGCCACCAGAGCGGTCCCTGAGGTCGCCGTCGTAAGTCGACAGCACCTACCGCATCTCGATAAAAATCCAGGAGGTTCTCCCCTCCAGGCGAGATGAGTCCCATTGTGCTGAGGCGTCTCGAGGCTAATCAGACCAAACCTCTGGAACTTCCAAAAGGTCCTTCACAACCTTTCTGCAACTCAAGAAGTTGCCCAACATACCCGTCTCCACTCGAGAGGAAGCACGAGAGTCCCGCCGACATCCAGAGAGCCCCGTTTCCGCCTCCTAGCTCGAGAG
>NW_017198384.1:0-7710 GCF_001704415.2 Capra hircus
TGTGTCGGGAAAGAATTCCTGGCGTTCCCGTCGCATCTCAAGAGGAAGTGCTCTCCACAGGAAAGGCCAGAGGAACTCCAGGGTCGTGCCACCATTTCAAGAGTTCCCCAGATGTCTCAGTCCATTCCAGAGGAACCTGTTTTCCCTGCACTGCCATGACTTTCACGCGAGGATCGTCTCACACCAAGGTGGCATGTGGGACAGCCCTGTGGGAAAGCCTCATGGAAAGCCTAGAGGGAAAGCCACAGATCCCTTGATCCACGCAACGGGAAGCGTGACACTGCTGCTACCGCTCAGGAGGAAAGCGCACGTGCATGCCCCCACTCGAGACGAGGACTGACTCCCCTGGGGAGACTCCAGAAGTACCACAAGATCCATGTCAGCACTGGAGAGGAATCTTCAGGTTCCAGCCCCGACTTCACACAAGGTCTTAGGCCCCGGCATCGACAGGAGAGGAATCCTGAGAGGCCCCCTAGAAACTTGAATGGGGACTGGCCTTTCCTGAGGCCACCAGAGCTGGCCCCTGAGGTCCCCGTCGTAAGTCGAGAGCACCTGCCCGCAACTCGAGAAAATCCAGGAGGTTCTCCCCTCCAGGCGAGATGAGGCCCATTTCCACTGAGGTGTCTCGAGGCTAATCACACCTAACCTCTGGAACTTCCAAAAGGTACTTTACACCCTTGCTGCAACTCAAGAAGTTCCCCGACATACCCGTCTCCACTCGAGAATAAGCAAGATGGTCCCCCCTACATCCACAGGAGGCGCGTTTCCGCCTCGTCGCTCGAGATGAGGGATCCTTTCCTTCCGGGGACCAGCGTGAGGAATTCCGCCTATGGCAAAGGTCATGAGGAAGGAGGCTTGGCATGCGCAAAGGCGTGATCAAGCCTCAGGTAACCCCCTGTTCCCGAGCATCGAACCCCAAAACCAGAGTCTGTTTTATGCTCTCACCTACACTTCTGACTTTACGGGGCTCTCCCCCATAACTGTTTCTCTCGGAGAAGAAGTAAACGTGCAGCTTCAAGGCAATAAATATTCTTGGGCATGACAAGAGTGTTTCAGCTTGCCGACTCCTCTGAAGGTTATCTAGCCCACCTTTATAGGTTTGTCCGGCCACATGTGATTGTTTACAGCCTCCCAACCTGAGAGGCATGAGATGTTTTAGACTTACTAAAGGCAAATTATTTTGGGGAGTTAGAAATTATTAGTATAGTTGGTTAGGAATTATATTGGTGAAGGGTTCTTCATTTGTTGTGTCAAAAATTGCTGCTAATTCCCTGCTCTGGGTGGGACAAGGATATTTTAGGTCAAACCTCTCTGCTGACAGACCAGCTTGTGTGACAGGATTATCCATACTGCTGCCACTAGGCACAAGATTGTTTACTGCCTCTCAACTGTAAACAGCACAGAGAGTTTTGGAGTATTTTGAGAGTCTTAATTAGCATAGGACTTTTTCTTCTTGTTGAGTCAATGATTGCCACCAGGCCTCCATATCCTTAGGCACTTGGGAATATATTAATCAATGTATTTGGAATATAGCAAAGGAAATATAGCAGTTTTTGATGTTAGCAATACTAGACTTTTTTGAGTTAATGGATTTTCACTTTTGTAATAGATCACTGTACTTTGTTATATATCACTGTGTCCTTTCTATGTAAGAATGTAACTTTATCATATCTTAAGACTAAATAGATCTTAAGGGGAGAATTGATGAAAGGATTTTCATTTGTTAGGCTGATGTTTGCTGATAAATCTCCATGTTCCCTACCCTTATAATGAATATAACTAGTATATAGGAGAAATAAGTATTAACCTTTTAAGCATATAGGAGAAATAAGAATTCACCTTTAAGACTAATCATGTTAACCTTGGGTTAAATAAATTCCTTTCTTTGATTGTAACTCACTACACCCTCACCCTATAGGAATGTAACTTTATTTGGAGGGTGGTGCCTGTTTAAGAAAAAACACCCTTGGAAGAAATAAGTTTATTTGGTTATCAGAAAGAAAGGATCATAAAATGTCAGCAGGTCTCATTCATGGCCAGAAGATGATGTAAGATCCCTAAGACCTTTTTTTTATACATTTATGTGAAGCACCTGATTTTTGATAAAGGTCAGGATGCCGACTCCTGCGTGACTCTGTATTCATCCCTATGTGTAACAAGAGGTATACAAGCAAAACCAAAAAATAAAGAAATCAGATCAGTTTCCGGAAAGACTGATTCCCCCATGTCGCTTCTTTTTTGCCTCCCGTTTTTTCTGGCTGAATTCTCTACTGGAGGATGGATGCTATTCCACGTAATCCAAGTTATTCAGCCTCTTTTTCTCCAATAATCTTCCTACTACACAATCCATTTCTAATCTCTTTATATCTGGGATTAAATATGTATATTTCCAAAGACGACGACTACGTCCCCACCTTCGAATCACGCTGGATCCACCGGGGCTGGACCACGGGACTTTCCCTGCTTGGTCGGGAAAGTATTCCCGGCGTTCCCACCGCATCTCAAGAAGAGGCGCTCTCCACAGGAAAGGCGAGAGGAACTCCAGGGTCGTGCCACAATTCCAAGAGTCCCCCAGATGTCTCAGTCCATTCCAGAGGAACCTGTTTTCCCTGCACTGCCTTGATTTTCACGCCGAGGATCGACTGGCACCATGGTGGCACGTGGGACAGCGATGTGGGAAAGCCTCGTGGGAAAGCCTCGAGGGAAAGCCCCGTGAGAAATACCTCGAGGGAAAGACATAGATCTCTTGATCCACGCGACGGGCAGCGTGACACTGCTACTGCAGCTCAGGAGGTAAGCGTTCTTGCATGATCCCGCTGAGAAGAGGACTGACACCCCTGGGGAGACTCAAGAAGTACCCAAGAACCATGTCACCACGGGAGAGGAATCCTCAGGTACCGGCCTCGACTTCACACAAGGTCTTAGGCCCCACCATCGACGGGAGAGGAATCCTGAGAGGCCCCGTAGCCACTCGGATGGGAACTGGCCTTTCCTGACGCCACCAGAGCGGGTCCCTGAGGTCCCAGCGTACGTTGAGAACACCTGCCACAATTCGAGAAAATCCAGGAGGTTCTCCCCTCCAGGCAAGATGAGGCCAATTTCCGCTGAGGCACTCGAGGCTAATCACACCTAAACTCTGGAAATTCCAAAGGTTCCTTCACAACCTTGCTGAAACTCAAGAAGTTCCCCGACATACCGTCTCCACTCCAGAGGAAGCACGAGGGTCCCGCCACATCCAGAGGAGCCCCGTTTCTGCCTCGGACCTCGAGATGACGGATCCTTTCCCTGCTTGGTCGGGAAAGAATTCCCGGCGTTCCCGTCCCATCTCAAGAGGAGGCGCTCTCCACAGGAAAGGCGAGCGGAACTCCAGGGTCGTACCACCATTCCAAGAGTCCCCCAGATGTCACAGTCCATTCCAGAGGAACCTGTTTTCCCTGCACTGCCTCGACTTTCAAGCCGAGGATCGACTCACACCATGGTGGCAGGTGGGACAGCCCTGTGGGAAAGACTCTTGGGAAAGCCTTGAAGGAAAGACTTGAGTGAAAGCTACAGATCCCTTGACCACGCGTTAGGAAGCGTGACACTGCTGCTACAGCTCGGGAGGAAAGCGCACGTGCATGCCCACACTCGAGACGAGGACTGACTTCCCTGGGGAGACTCCAGAAGTACCCCAAGAACCATGTCAGCACTGGAGAGGAATCCTCAGGATCCGGCCTCGACTCCACACAAGGTCTTAGGCCCCGGCATCGACCCAAGAGGAATCCCGAGAGTCCCCCTGGCAACTTGCATGGGGACTGGCCTTTCCTGAGGCCACGAGACAGGTTCCCTGAGGTCCCCGTCGTAATTCGAGAGCACCTGCCGTAACTCGAGAAAATCCAGGAGGTTCTCCCCTACAGGCAAAATGAGGCCTATTTCCACTGACGCATCTAGAGGCTAAGCACACCTAACCTCTGGAACTTCCAATGGTTCCTTCACACACTTGCTGCAACTCAAGAGCTTTCCCGACATACCCGTCTACACTCAAAGGAAGCACGAGGGTCCCGCCCACATCCAGAGAAGCCCCGATCCCCCTCGAGGCTCCAAAGGAGAGATCTTTTAACTGCTTGCATTTCCCGAGTCAAAGACCTTGTGTTGAGTTGGGACCGGAAACTGAGGATTCCTCTCCAGTGCTGACGTGGATTTTTGGGTACTTCTGGACTCTCCCCAGGGGAGTCAGTCCTCGTCTCGAGTGGGGAAATGCACGTGGGCTTTCCTCCCTAACGGTGGCAGCAGTGTCATGCTACCCGACGGGTGGATCAAGGGATGTGTGGCTTTCCCTGTAGGATTTCCCATGAGGCTTTCCCACGAGGCTAACACACAGGGCTGTCCCACGTGCCACCGTGGTGTGAGTCGATCCTCGACGTGACAGTCAAGGCAGTGCAGGTAAAAGAGTTTCCTTTGGAATGGACTCAGTCCTCTGGGGGACTCTTGGAATGGTGGCACGACCCTGGAGTTCCTCTCGCCTTTCCTGTGGAGAGCGCTTCCTCTTGGATGCGACGGGAATGCCAGGAATTCTTTCCCGACCACGCAGGGAAAGGATCCCTCATCTCGAGCTACAAGGAGGAAAAGGGCCTTCTCTGGATGTGCAAGGGACGCTCGCGCTTCCTCTCGAGTGGACAAGGGTATGTCGGGGAACTTCTTGAGTTGCAGCAAGGGTGTGAAGGACCCTATGGAAGTTCCAAAGGTTAGATGTGATTAGCCTCGAGTCGCCTCAGCGGAAATGGGCCTCATCTAGCCTGGAGGGGAGAATCTCCAGGATTTTCTCGAGTTGCGGTAGGTGCTCTCGATTTACGACGGGGACCACAGGGACCCTATCTGGTGGCCTCAGGAAAGGCCACTCTCCGTGCGAGTTGCTTATTGGCCTCTCAGGATTCCTCTCCCTTCAATGCTGGGGCCTAAGACCTTTTGTGAAGTCGGGGCCGTAAACTGAGAATTATTCTCCAGTGCTGACATGGATCTTGGGGTACTTCTGGAGTCTCCCCAGGGGAGTCAGTCCTCGTCTCGAGTGGGGGCATGCACGTGCGCTTTCCTCCTGAGCTGTGGAAGCAGTGTCACGCTTCCCATCGCGTGGATCAAGGGATCTGTGGCTTTCCCTCGAGGCTTTCCCTCAAGGCTTTCCCACGAGGCTTTCCTACGAGGCTTTACCACAGGGCTGTCCCACGTGCCACTGTGGTTTGAGTCGATCTTCGGCGTGAAAGTCGAGGCAGTTTGGGGAAAACAGGTTCCTCTGAAATGGACTGAGACATCTGGGGGACTCTTGGAATGGTGGCCTGACCTGGAGTACCTATCCCCTTTCCTGTGGAGAGGGCCTCCTCTTGAGATGCGACGGGAACCTCGGGAATTCTTTTTCGACCAAGTAGGGAAAGGATCCCTCATCTCGAGCAAAGAGGCGGAAACGGGGCTCCTTTGGATGTGGCGGGACCCTTCTGCTTCCTCTCGAGTGCATACGGGTATATCGGGGAACTTCTTGAGTTGCAGCAAGGGTGTGAAGGAACCTTTGGACGGTTCAGGGGGTAGGTGTGATTGGCCTCGAGATGCTTCAGCAATAATTCGCCTCTGTTCGCCTGGAGGGGAGAACCTCCAGGATTTTCTCGACTTGCGGCAGGTGCTCTCGACTTACGACGGGGACCTCAGGGACCCGCTCTGGTGGCCTCAGGAAAGGCAGGTCCCCATGCGAGTTGCTAGGGGACCTCCCTGGATTCCTCTACCGTAGATGCCGGAACCTAAGACCTTGTCTGGAGTTGGGGCCGGAACGTGAGGATTTCTCTCCAGGCCTGACATGGATCCTGGGGTACTTCTGGAGTCTCCCCAGGCGATTCAGTCCTCATCTCGAGTGGGGGCATGCACGTGCGCTTTCCTCCGAGCTCTAGAACCAGTGTCAGTCTTCCCGGCCCGACGATCAAGGGATCTGTGGCTTTCCCTCTGGGCATTCCCACCAAGTTTTCCAAACAGGCTTTCCCACAGGGCTGTCCCAAGTGCCACCGTTGTGTGGGTCGATCATCTGCATGAATGTCGAGGCAGTGCAGGGAAAACAGGTGTCCCTGGCATGGACTGAGACATCTGGAGGACTCTGGGAATGGTGGCACGACCCTGGAGTTCCTCTGGCCTTTCCTGTGGAGAGCGCCTGTTCTTGAGAGGCGACGGGAACACCGGGAATTCTTTCCCGACCACACACTGAAAGGATTCCCCGTCTCGAGCTAGGAGGCGGAAACGGGGCTCCTCTGGATGTGGGCGGGACTCTCGAGCTTCCTCTCGAGTGGAGACGGGAATGTCGGGGAACTTCTTGATTTGCAGCAAGGGTGTGAAGGACTCTTTGGAAGTTCCAGAGTTTAGGTGTGATTAGCCTCGAGACGCCTCAGCGGAAATGGGCCTCATTTCGCCTGGAAGGAAGAACCTCCTGGATTTTCTCGAGTTGTGGCAGGTGCTCTCCAATTATGACGGGGACCTCAGGGACCTGCTCTGGTGGCCTCAGGAAAGACCATTCCCCATGCGAGTTGCTCGGGGCCTCTCGGGATTCCTCTTCCATCGATGCCGGGTCTAAGACCTTGTGTGGAGTCGGTGCTGGAACCTGAGGATTCCTCTCCAGTGCTGACATGGATCTTGGGGTACTTCTGGAGTCTCCCCAGGGGAGTCAGTCCTCGTCTCGAGTGGGGGCATGCACGTGCGCTTTACTCTCGAGCTGTAGCAGCAGTGTCACGCTTCCCTTCGCGTGGCTCAAGGGATCTGTGGCTTTCCCTCGAGGCTTTCCCAGGAGGCTTTCCCACGAGGCTTTTCCACAGGGCTGTCCCACGTGCCACCGTGGTGTGACTCGATCCTCGGCTTGATGTCGAGGCAGTGGAGGGAAAACAGGTTTCCCTGGAATGGACTGAGACATCTGCGGGACTCTGGGAATGGTGGCACGACCCTGGAGTTTCTTCTTGCCTTTCCTGTGGAGAGTGCCTCCTCTTGAGATGCGACGGGAATGCCGGGAATTCTTCCCCGACCACGCAGGAAAGGATCCCTCCTCTCGAGCAAGGAGGCGGAAACGGGGTTCCTCTGGATGTGAGCGGGATTCTCGTGCTTCCTCTCGAGTGGAGACGGATATGTGGGAACCTCTTGAGTTGCAGCAAGGGTGTGAAGGACCCTTTGGAAGTTCCAGAGGTTAGGTGTGAATAGCCTCGAGACGCCTCAGCGGAAATGGGCCTCATCTCGCCTGGAGGGGAGAACCTCTGGATTTTTCTCGAGTTGCGGCAGGTGCTCTCGACTTACGACGGGACCCCTGGGACCCGCTCTGGAGGCCTCAGTAAAGGCCAGTTCCCATGCGAGTTGCTCGGGGGCCTCTCGGGATTCCTCTCCCGTCGATGCTGGGGCCTAAGACCTTGTGTGGAGTCAGTGTCGGAACCTGAGGATTCCTCTCCAGTGCTGACATGGATCTTGGGGTACTTCTGGAGTCTCCCCAGGGGAGTCAGTCCTCGTCTTGAATGGGGGCATGCACGTGCGCTTTCCTCCCGAGCGTTAGCAGCAGTGTCGCGCTTCCCTTCGCGTAAATCAAGGGATCAGGGCTTTCCAAGGAAGCTTTCCCAGGAGGCTTAACCACGAGGCTTTCCCACAGGGCTGTCCCACATGCAACCGCCGAGTGTGAGTCGATCCTCGGCTTGAAAGTCGAGGCAGTGCAGGGAAAATAGATTTCCC
>NW_017198385.1:0-7709 GCF_001704415.2 Capra hircus
TTTTTTTTTACAGTAGCCTCTAGACTTCTCCATCTATACAGCACCGATGATAAAAACATCTAGGTTAAAGATGAAAAAGTTTCTCCACATTGAGGGACACTCAGAGAGGTTCACTGAGTTACAAGGAGAAGAGAAGAGGCGAGGAGGTAGTTAGAGGTAACTGGAATGAGATGCGGTGAGATCAAAAGAGGAGAGAGCAAGCTAGCCAGTAGTCACTTCCTTATGTGCGCTCTATAGTCTGGACCGCTCGTAGGTATTTATGGAGTTATACGGGGAAGAGGAGGGAGGGAAGTAGACAGAGGTGGCCAGGAGGATAAGAGAGAAGAATGAGAAGGAGAGAGACAAATCCTGCCAGTAACCAGTTCCTTAGGTGTTCTCCACCGTCTGGAACACACAGAGATTCACAGAGTCGGATAGAGAAGAGATGGGGGAGAAAAGAGACAGAGGCCACTGGTGGAGAAAAAGGAAAGTCCAAAGGAGGAGAGAATGGTCAAGCCAGTAATCTCGCTCTCAGGTAAACTTGGGTAGTGAAGTTTGGGTTTTTAAATGTACAAAATTGACAACAAAAACTAAGAGCAAAGATTAAAATCTAGAGTAGAGGTTGGATTTTCAAAAATACCATATTAAAGAAAAGAAGCAGAAGGAAAAAGGAGAGAAAGAAAAAAAATGAGGAAAAAGAAGAAAAAAAAACAAACAAACAAGAATTATTAAAAAAAAAAAACCACCAACAACCACCCAAAGACTATATATGGTGTTTGCCTTAAAAAAAAAAAGTCTTTTTTTTTAAAAAATAGTAATAGTAGGTTATAGAAATATAAATTAGAGGGAGAATAGAAGACTTAACAATTTAAAAAAAAGTTAGACAAAAAAAAGAATAAAAAAAGGAATGATTTTAAAAACAGTAAAAATATATCTAGCCCTTCTCTGATGTTGTGGGCCGTGTGGGATCACTTCCAAGGTGGTTCCCTCTGTTTAACTTCTTCTGTTTTGCTGGTTTTTTAGGCTCACTAGTTCAGTCGCGATGTGGGGAGGGGGGATGCTGCAAACAAATAGCACTGTCGTGTGCACACAGTGTCTCAGCCCCGCTTGACCTGTCCCTTCTCGCGGCGCACAAACCGCTCCGGCTCTACGACGCTCAGCGGGAACCGTCTGGGGCCAGCCCTAGGCTGCGTGCACTTCCCCGGTCTAAGCCGCTCAGGTTTCGTCGCTCAGGTAGCCCTCAGAGGATCAGATTCGGTTGGGACTGTGCTTTGTTGCCCTTCCCAGGTCCGAGTAGCTCAGGAGTTTGGCGAGCGCGATCGCCTCGACTTTGTCGCCTTTTCTGCCGCTGCTGCTCAGCTTTCTGGGTGGACCGCTGGCGCCCCCCGTGAGGCAGATGGTGACTGTCCAGCACCCCCAGAAGTCTTAGTATAGAAGCCTGCTTGCAGTTAGGTAAGTAAAGTTTTCTCCGGGTCTGCAATTGCCCCTTTCCAGTCCTTATGGCTCTGGCTGCCTGTCCCCGGCGGGGGATGTTTGCAGCCGGCTTATTCTGTTCCGTCCTTTGTTCTGAGCTCGCCTGGCGGTGTCTTATGTTCGAGCTTTTCGTGCGGTGGCTATCCCACCTTCTGGTTTGCTAGCCCAAGTTAGATTGTTCTGGTTGCGTGTGGGGCATTCCTGCCCGATTCTTACAAAGCTCTGCAGCCCGCGCCTCCCGCGCTTCCCTGCCCTGACCCCACTAGCTTGTGGCGGATGCAGGCGTCTGTGCTGCTTTTCCGCTGGGGGGAGTTGCTGTTGGGCTTGTAATCTGTTGGTTTTAATTTTTTATTCATTTTTCCTTCCTGTTATGTTGCCCTCTGTTTTCCAAGGCTCACCCCAGACTCGGCAGGGAAAGTGTTTCCTGGTGTTTGGAAACCTCTCTTCTTAAAATTCCCTTCCCAGGACGGGTTTCCCTTTCCGGGACGGAGCTCCCCTCCCCACCTCCTTTGTCTCCTTTCTCGTCTTTTATATTTTTTCCTACCTGTTTTTGAAGACAATGGTCTGCTTTTCTGGTTGCCTGATGTCCTCTGCCAGCCTACAGAAGTTGTTTTGTGGAGTTTGCTCAGCGTTGGAATGTTCTTTTGAGGAATTTGTGAGGGAGAAAGTGGTCTTCCCGTCCTATTCCTCCGCCATCTTTACAGTTCCCCAGCAGTAGGCATCTTTTAATTTCATAGCTGCAGTCACCATCTGCAGTGATTTTGGAGCTCGAAGAAATAAAGTCAGCCACTGTTGCCATTGTTTTCTCATCTATTTGTCATGAAGTGATGGGACCAGATGCAATGATTTTAGTTTTCTGAATGTTGAGCTTTAAGCCAACTTTTTTAGCCAGCTTTTTCACTCTCCTCTTTCACTTTCATCAAGAGGCTCTTTAGTTCCTCTTCACTTTCTTCCATAAGGGTGTATCATTTACATATCTAGGGTTATTGATATTTCTCCCAGCAATCTTGATTCCAGCTTGTGTTTCATGCACGCTGGCATTTCACATGATGTACTCTGCATTTAAGTTAAATAAGCACGGTGACAATATACAGTCTTGACGTGCTCCTTTCCCAATTTGGAACCAATCTGTTGTTCCTTGTCTGGTTCTTGACCTGTGTACAGATTTCTCAGGAGACAGGTAAGGTGGTCTGGTATTCACATCTCTTGAAGAATTTTCCAGTTTGTTGTGATCCACACACGCAAAGGCTTTTGCATAGTCAGTGAAGCAGAAGTCAATGTTTCTCTGGAACTCTCTTGCTTTTTCTGTGAACCAACAAATATTGACAATTTGATCTCTGGTACCTCTGCCTTTTCTAAATCCAGCTTGAACATCTTGAAATTCTTGGTTCACAAACTGTTGAGAATTTTGAACATTCCTTTTGCTAGCATGTGAGATGAGTACAGTTGTCGATATTTTGAACATTCTTTGACATTGCCTTTCTTTGGAATTGGAATGAAAACTGACCTTTTCCAGTCCTGTGGCCACTGCTGAGTTTTCCAAATTTGCTGGCATATTGAGTGCAGCACTTTAAAGCATCATCTTTCTAGGATTTGCTCAGCTGGAATTCCATCACCTCCACTAGCTTTGTTCGTAGTGATGCTTCCTAAGGTCCACTTGACTTTGCATTCCAGGATGTCTGGCTCTAAGTGAGTGATCACACCACTGCGGTTATCTGGGTCATAATATCTTTTTTGTATAGTTCTTCTGTGTATTCTTATCTCCTCTTCTTAATATTCTCTGCTTCAGTTAAGTCCATACCATTTCTGTCCTTTATTGTGCCCATCTTTGCATGAAATGGTCCCTTGATATCTCTAATTTTCTTGAAGAGATCTCTAGTCTTTCCCATTCTATTGTTTTGCTCTATTTCTTGCATTGATCAGTTAGGAAGGGTTTCATATCTCTCCTTGCTATTCTTTGGAGCTCTGCATTTAAATGCATATAGCTTTCCTTTGCGTCTCTCATCTATTTGTAAGGCCTCCCCAGACAACCATTTGCCTTTTTGCATTTCTTTTTTCTTGGGAATGTTCTTGATGACTGCCTCCTGTACAAAGTCACAAACCTCTCCATAGTTTTTAGGCACTCTATCTATCAGGTGTAATCCCTTGAATTTATTTTTCATTTCCACTGTTTAATTGTAAGGGATTTGATTTAGGTCATACCTGAATGGTCTAGTGGTTTTCCCTACTTTCTTCAATTTTCCGTAGTCATGTATGGATTTGAGGTTTGAGCTATAAGGAAAGCTGAGCTCCAAATAATTGATGCTTTTGAACTATGGTTTTGGAGAAGACTCTTGGACTGCAAGAAGATCAAACCAGTCAATCCTTAAGGAGATCAGTCCTAAATATTCTTTGGAAGGGCTGATGCTGAAGCTGAAACTCCAATACTTTGGCTACCTGATACAAAGAACCGATTCATTGGAAAACACCCTGATGCTGGGAAAGATTGACGGCAGGAGGAAAAGAGGACGACAGAGGATGAGATGGTTGGATCGCATCACTGCCTCAATGGACATGAGTTTGAGCAAACTCTGGGAGTTGGTGATGGACAGGGAAGCCTGCCATGCTGCAGTCCATGGGCTCACAAAGAGTCATTCATGACTGAGTGACTGAAGTGAACTGAACTGCACTGAACTCTGAACTTTGCTATAACGAGTTCATGATCTGAGTCACAGTACTCCTGATCTTGTTTTTGATGACTCTATAGAGCTTCTCCTTCTTTGGCTGCAAAGAATATAATCAGTCTGATTTCAATATTGACCATCTGGTGATGTCCATGTGTAGAGTTGTCTCTTGTGCTGTTGGAATAGGGTATTTGCTATGACCATTGCTTTCTCTTGGCAAAACTCTGTTAGCTTTTGCCCTGCTTCATTTTGTACTCTAAGGCCAAACTTGCCTGTTACTCCAGGTATCTCTTGACTTCCTACTTTTGCATTCCAGTCCCCTGTGATGAAAAGGACTCTTTTTTTTCCTTTAATTTTAGCCCTAGAAGATCTTGTAGGTCATCATAGAACCGTTCAGTATCAGCTTCTTTGGCATTAGTGGTTGGGGCATAGACTTGGATTATGTGATATTGGATGGTTTGCCTTGGAAATGAACAGAGATCATTTGTTATTTTTGAGATTGCACCCAAATACTGTATTTGGGATTCTTTTGTTGACTATGAGGGCTACTCTGTTTCTTCTAAGGGATTCTTGCCCACAGTAGTAGATATAATGGTCATCTGAGTGAAATTCACCAGTTCTAGTCCTTTTACATTCATTGATTCCTAAAAATGTCAATGATCACTCTTCACATCTTACAGGGCAGGAAACTAGCAACTCATGCAACCAGAAGAAGACCCGTTCAGTTCAGTTCAGTTCAGTCACTCAGTCGTGTCCGACTCTTTGTGACCCCATGAATCGCAGCACGCCAGGCCTCCCTGTCCATCATCATCTCCTGGAGTTCACCCAAACTCACATCCATCGAGTCAGTGATGCCATCCAGCCATCTCATCCTCGGTCGTCCCCTTCTCCTCCTGCCCTCAATCCCTCCCAGCATCAGAGTCTTTTCCAATGAGTCAACTCTTCACATGAGGTGGCCAAAGTACTGGAGTTTCAGCTTTAGCATCATTCCTTCCAAAGAAATCCCAGGACTAATCTCCTTTAGATTGGACTGGTTGAATCTCCTTGCAGTCCAAGGGACTCTCAAGAGTCTTCTCCAACACCAAAGTTCAAAAGCATCAATTTTTCGGTGCTCAACTTTCTTCACAGTCCAACTCTCACATCCATACATGACCACTGGAAAAACCATAGCCTTGACTAGACGGACCTTTGTTGGCAAAGTAATGTCTCTGCTTTTGAATATGCTATCTAGGTTGGTCATAACTTTTCTTCCAAGGAGTAAGTATCTTTTAATTTCATGGCTTCAGTCACCATCTGCAGTGATTTTGGAGCCCCCAAAAATAAAGTCTGACGTTGTTTCTACTGTTTCCCTTTCTATTTCCCATGAAGTGATGAGACCAGATGCCATGACCTTCGTTTTCTGAATATTGAGCTTTAAGCCAACTTTTTCACTCTTCTCTTGTCCTGTATTATTGAGTGAAACTTCCCTTAGCACTGTGTGCCAGGCTTTTTGCTGGGTGCTGGGGATGTGAGTGAACAAGGCAAGTCCAAGTCTCTGTCATCATAACACAAGTTTTCTGGAGGAGACTTATTGGGTAAGAAATTATGCAAGTGTTTATCAAATTATAGTGGTGTTAGGTGCTATCAGAGAAAAGCTGCAGAAATAATTATTGACTCTTATCGATGTGGGGTGCTAAAGAAGATTACAGGGTGATTGGTTCATCCTGTAGTTGTACTTACCCCAAGTCCTTACACATACCCAGTTGACAAAGTTTCAATGTTGCTTCTTGGTTCTGGAATTTTTGCAAAGAGGAAAGTTCAGATCATGGGTCTAGATGAAAAACGGGGGTTTGAGGTTTCAATAAGAAAGAACCTAGGAGCAAGAGATAGAATCTTCCACCATGAGCTGATGCCTCTAGGTGATTGGCTTAGCTCCAAGGACTAGAGAAACATGGAGCATGGATGGTGACTGACATCTGGACTCATCAGATTCATGCAAGGACCCTAAGAAAATCTTTGAAGTTTGTGCAGGGGATCCCAGTAAAAAGTATACTCTTGACTGAGGAGCTGACATATAACTGGGATGGGTTGGGTATCCTCTCATACCTGGCCTGCAGCTTTCAGATGCACATCTAAGAGGGGCCTAATGAAGTCAGATGCCTATTTCCAGGGAACCATACCGGACATGTCAATATCTGTGGTGTGACAGATGTTACAGCTTTCTCACCCGGCTGACTCATTGAGTATTAGGAACAGAAAGGTCTTTGAGTTGATTCAAGTAAGTGGTTCTCATACCTGAAACTGAAATCAGCCTGAAGATTCTACAAATAAAGAAACCCAGGCATAGACTTACTGGGACAGAATTAGGATGATCTCAAGGGATAAGGATTGGGAATCTGTGTATTTTTATACATTTAGACTAAATCCCATGTAAAGGGAGCCATGGGCAAGCATGAGCCAATCAAGCTTATTTGGTGAATGCCATCATTCTGTTCATTATTTTAAATATAGTTATCATTTCCGGAATATTCCTTAGAAAATCATGATTTAAATACTCTGCATAAGTGTATGATTCTTGGAACCAGATCAGAATACTTTTTATACTGTGCCTCTTTGGGAAATTGAATGTCTGTTCCTAATCCTAGGATGAATATTTAGTGAAGGTGCTCCCTAATTCTGTGGGAAATGTGTGTGTGTGTGTGTGTAAGCATGCTCACACAGTGTTTTCAGAGTTGTTTCCAAAGAGTGAGTGGGGTGAACCCTGTCATTTCAGATATCATTTGACATGGCCCAGTCTGGAGGTGTCTCAGTTTCCATCTGGATTGCACAGATGAGAGGCAGAGCAGCATGTAGGGGTGAGCTGCTTTCTTCAATGTTTAAGGCTATTATCATAGACCTTAAAAGGACACTATTTGCCAGCATGATTATTGTAAAAGATATTCATTGATTGCATTAACAGTTAACAAATATTTAGTTAGCTCAAGCTACAGGCCAGGTACTAATTTTATTCCAGGGATTCAGAAATTATTAAGGCCTGGACCTTAGTCATATGAAGCCACCAAGGTTTTGAGTTTAGTTGGGGAAATATACTATGCAGAATGAAGCAGGGCAAATACTACTGTTCAAGGGAGTGTTGCCTGCACTGGTCATAGCAAACACCCTCTTCCAACAACACAAGAGAAGACTCTACACATGGACATCACCAGATGGGTCAACACCCGAAATCAGATTGATTATATTCTCTGCAGCTAAAGATGGAGAAGCTCTATACAGTCAACAAAAACAAGACCAGGAGCTGACTGTGGCTCAGATCATGAACTCCTTATTACCAAATTCAGACTTGAAATTGAAGAAAATAGGGAAAACTGCTAGACCATTCAGGTATGACCTAAATCAAATCTGTTATGATTATCCCAGTGGAAGTGAGAAGTAGATTTAAGGTCCTAGATCTGATAGATAGAGTGCCTGATGAACTATGGAATGAGGTTCATGACATTGTACAGGAGGCAGGGATCAAGACCATCCCCATGGAAAAGAAATGCAAAAAAGCAAAATGGCTGTCTGGGAGGCCTTACAAATAGCTTGTGAAAAGAAGAGAGGCGAAAAGCCAAGGAG
>NW_017198386.1:0-7709 GCF_001704415.2 Capra hircus
CTGGAGAGAATCCTCAGGTTCCGGCACCGACTCCACGCAAGGGCTTAGGCCCCGGCATCAGGGGAGAGGAATCCCGAGAGGCCCCGAGCAACTCGTATGGGGACCTGCCTTTCCTGAGGCCACCAGAGCGGGTTCCTGATGTCCCGTCGTTAGTCAAGAGCACCTGCCGCAACTCGAGAAAATCCAGGAGGTTCTCCCTTCCAGGCGAGATGAGGCCCATTTCCGCTGAGGCGTCTCGAGGCTAATCACACCAAACCTCTGGAACTTCCAAAGGTCCTTCACACCCTTGCTGCAACTCAAGAAGTTCGCTGACATACCCGTCTCCACTCGAGAGGAAGCACGAGAGTCCCGCCCACATCTAGAGGAACCCCGTTTCCGCCTCCTAGCTCGAGAGGAGGGATCCTTTCCCTGCATGGTCGCGGAAAGAATTCCCGGCGTTCCCGTCGCATCTCAAGAGGAGGCGCTCTCCACAGGAAAGGCGAGCGGAACTCCAGGGTCGTGCAACCATTCCCAGAGTCCCCCAGATGTCTCAGTCCATTCCAGGGAAACTTTTTTCCCTACACTGCCTCGACTTTCAGGACGAGGATCGACTCACACCACGGTGGCACGTGGGACAGCCCTTTGGGAAAGCCTCGAGGGAAAGCCACAGATCCCTTGATCCACGCGCGAAGGGAACCATGACACTGCTGCTGCAGCTCGGGAGGAAAGCGCACGTGCATGCTCCCACTCGAGACAAGGACTGACTCCCCTGGGAGACTCCAGAAGTACTCCAAAATCCATGTCAGCACTGGAGAGGAAACCTCAGGTTCCGGCACCGACTCCACACAAGTTCTTAGGCCCCGGCACCGACGGGAGAGGAATCCCGAGAGGTCCCCGTGCAACTTGCATGGGGACTGGCCTTTCCTGAGGCCACCAGAGAGGGTCCCTGAGGGCCCCGTCGTAGGTCGAGAGCACCTGCCGCAACTTGAATAAATCCAGGAGGTTCTCCCTTTCAGGCGAGATGAGGACCATTTCTGCTGAGACGTCTCGAGGCTAATCACACCTAACCTCTGGAAGTTACAAAGCGTCCTTCACACTCTTTCTGCAACTCAAGAAGTTCCCCGACATACCCGTTTTCACTCGAGAGGAAGCACGAGTGTCCCGCCCACATCCAGATGAGCCCCGTTTCCGCCTCATAGCTCAACAGGAGGGATCCATTCCCTGCGTGGTCGGGGGAAGAATTCCCGGCGTTCCGTCACATCTCAAAGAGGAGCGCTCTCCACAGGAAAGGCGAGAGGGTACTCCAGGGTCGTGCCACCATTCCCAGATCCCCCAGATATCTCAGTCCATTCCACGGAAGCCTGTTTTTCCGGCACTGACTCAACTTTCAAGACGAGGATCGACTGACACCACGGTGGCACGTGGGACATCACCTTGGGAAAGCGTCGTGGGAAAGCCTGGTGGGAAAGCGTCCTGGGAAAGCCTCGCTTAAAGCCTCGAGGGAAAGCCACTGATCCTAGGATACACGGGAAGGGAAGCGTGACACTGCTGCTACAGTTCGGAGGAAAGTGCACGTGCATGCCCCCACTCGAGACGAGGACTGACTCCCCTGGGGAGACTCAAGAAGTACCCCAAGATCCATGTCAGAACTGGAGAGGAATTCTCAGTTTCCGACACCGACTCCACACAAGGTCTTAGGCCCTGGCATCGATGGGGAGAGGAATCCCGAGAGGACCCCGAGCAAATCGCATGGGGACTGGCCTTTCCTGAGGCCACCAGAGCGGGTCCCTGAGGTCCCCGTAGTAATTCGAGAGCACCTGCCGCAACTTGAGAAAATCCAGGAGGTTCTCCCTTCTTGGCGAGATGAGGCCCATTTTCCACTGAGTTCTCTCACGGCTAATCACACCTAACCTCTGGAACTTCCAAAGGTCCTTCACACCCTTTCTGCAATTCAAGCAGATCACCAACATACCAGTCTCCACTCGAGAGGAAGAACGAGAGTCCCGCCCACATCCAGAGGAGCCCCGTTTCCGCCTCCTAGCTCGAGAGGAGGGATCCTTTCCCTGCGTGGTCGGGAAAGAATTCCCGGCGTTCCCATCGCATCTCAAGAGGGGCGCTCTCCACAGGGAAGGCGAGAGGAACTCCAGGGTCGTGCCACCATTCCCAGAGTCCCACAGATGTCTTAGTCCATTCCAGGGAAACCTGTTTTCCCTGCACTGCCTCGACTTTCAAGAAGAGGTTCGACTCACACCAAAGGTGGCAGGTGGGACAGTCCTGTGGGAAAGCGTCGTGGGAAAGCTCGAGGGAAAGCCACAGATCCCTTGATCCTCGCGAAGGGAAGCTCAACACTGCTGCTACAGCTCGGAGGAAAGCTCACGTGCATGCCCCGACTCGAGACGAGGACTGACTCCCCTGGGGAGACTCCAGAAATACCCCAAGATACATGTCAGCACTGGAGAGGAATCCTCAGGTTTTGGCACAGACTCCACACAAGATCTTAGGTCCCGGCATCGACGGAGACGAATCCGAGAGACCCATGAGCAACTCGCATGGGACTTCCCTTTCGTGAGGCCACAAGAGGGGGGTCCCTGATGTCACCGTCGTAAGTCGAGAGCATCTGCTGCAACTCGAGAAAATCCAGGAGGTTCTCCTCTCCTGGCGAGATGAGGCCCATTTCCGCTGAGGGGTCTCGAGGCTAATCACACCTAAACTCTGGAACTTCCAAAGGGTCATTCACACCCTTGCTGCAACTCAAGAAGTTCCCAACATATTCGTCTCCACTCGAGAGGAAGCACGAGAGTCCCGCCCACATCCAGAGGAGACCCGTTTCCGCCTCCTAGCTAGAGAGGAGGGATACTTTCCCTGCTTGGTCGGGAAAGAATTCCCAGCGTTCCCGTAGCATCTCAAGAGAGGCGCTCTCCACAGGAAAGGCGAGAGGAACTCCAGGGTCGTTTCACCATTCCCAGAGCCCCCAGATGTCTCAGTCCATTCCAGGGAAACCTGTTTTCCCTGCACTGCCTCGACTTCAAGCGAGGATCGACTCACACCACGGTGGCACGTGGGACAGCCCTGTGGGAAAGCCTCGTGGGAAAGCCACAGATCACTTGATACTCGCGAAGGAAGCGCGACACTGTTGCTAAAGCTCGGGAGGAAAGCGCACGTTCATGCCCCCATTCGAGACGAGGACTGTCTCCCCTGGGGAGACTCCAGAAGTACCCCAAGATCCATGTCAGCACTGGAGAGGAATCCTCCGGTTCCGCCACCTACTCCACACAAGGGTTTATGCTCCGGCATCGACGGGAGAGGAATCCCTAGAGGGCCCCGAGTAACTCGCATGGGGACCGTCCTTTCGATATGCCACCAGAGCGGTCCCTGAGGTCCCGTCGTAAGTCGAGAGCACCTGCCACAACTCGAGAAAATCCAAGAGGTTCTCCCCTCCAGGCGAGATGAGGCCCATTTCCGCTGAGGCGTCTGGAGGCTAATCACACCTAACCTCTGGAACTTCCATAGGGTACTTCACACCCTTGCTGCAACTCAAGAAGTTCCCCGACATACCCGTCTCCAGTCGAGAGGAAGCACGAGAGTCCCGCCCACATCCAGAGGAGCCCGTTTCAGCTTCCTAGCTCGAGAGAGGGATCCTTTCCCTGCGTGTTCGGAAAGAATTTCTGGCGTTCCCGTTGCATCTCAAGAGGAGGCACTCTCCACAGGAAAGGCGAGAGGACTCCAGGGTCGTTCCCCCATTCCCAGAGTCCCCCAGATTTCTCAGTCCATTCCAGGGAAACCTGTTTTCCCTGCACTGCCTCGACTTTCAAGCCGAGGATCGACTCACACCACGGTGGCACGTGGACAGCCCTGTGGAAAGCATCGTGGAAAAGCCTCCTGGGAAAGCCTGGAGGGAAAGCCACAGATCCCTTGATCCACGCGAAGGGAAGCGTGACACTGCTGCTACAGCTCGGGAGGAAAGCGCACGTGCATGCCACCACTTAGAGGAGGACTGACTCCCCTGGGGAGACTCCAGAAGTACCCCAAGATCCATGTCAGCACTGGAGAGGAATCCTCAGGTTCCGCACCGACTCCACACAAGGTCTTAGGCCCCGGCATCGACGGGAGAGGAATCCCTAGAGGGCCCCGTGCAACTCGCATGGGGACTGGCCTTTCCTGAGGCCACCAGAGGGGGTCCCTGTGTTCCCCGTCGTAAGTCGAGAGCACCTGCCGCAACTCGAGAAAATCCAGGAGGTTCTCCCTCCAGGCAAGATGAGGTCCATTTTGCGCTGAGGCGTCTCGAGGCTAATCACACCTAACCTCTGGAACTTCCAACGGGTCCTTCACACCCTTGCTGCAACTCAAGAAGTTTCCCGACATACCCGTCTCCACTCGAGAGGAAGCACGAGAGTTCCGCCCACATCCAGAGGAGCCCCGTTTCCGCCTCCTAGCTCGAGAGGAGGGATCCTTTCCCTGCGTGGGGGAAAGAAATTCCAGCGTTCCCGTTGAATCTCAAGAGGAGGCACTCTCCACAGGAAAGGCGAGAGGAACTCCAGGGTCGTTCCCCCATTCCCAGAGTCCCCAGATTTCTCAGTCCATTCCAGGGAAACCTGTTTTCCCTGCACTGCCTCGACTTTCAAGCCGAGGATCAACTCACACCACGGTGGCACGTGGGACAGCCCTGTGGGAAAGCTGCCGGGAGCCAGTGTGAGGAATCCCGCCCGTGACAAGGTCATGAGGAAGGAAGCTGACATTCGCAAGGCGTGCTCAGACTTCAGGGACCCCTCTGGAAATTCCTAAGCATGTACCCCAACAAAAATCTGCCGGCTTTTGTGCTCTGCTTTTCCACTCTTCTGACATTTTTCTGGAAAAAGTCAATTCAGGGTTTCAGTCTTCTGCATTTGAAAGAGTGTTTTCAATCTAAAAACCCCTCCGATGGCTTTCTAACCTGCCTGCAGGACTCTGCGAGTGTGATTGTTTGAGGCCTCCTGACTGCAGGAGGCACAGGAAGCTTAAAACATCCTAGGAATGTAGGGGCTTCCGAAGAGTCAAAATCTTTAGAATAGGACTGATTAAAAGTTTCATTTGTTGAGTCAATGCTTGCTGCCAAATTTTCATATCCTTTATTTTTAGATATAGTTGGTATATAGAAAAACAAGTAGTAGACCTGGTATTAGCAACATTAGATCTTTAGTTAAGTACCTTCTTTGTTATATCCCACTGCACCTTTGTTCTATAGAGATGTAACTTTAATGCTTTAAGGAGATGCAAATTAAAGAAAAACACTTCGGGGGAAACAAAATCAACATTCATTAAGGAAGAGAGCTAAAAAGTGTTAACAAGCTTCTTGGCCAGAAGATAATGTAAATCACCTGAGACCTTTTGTATACAAAATGATGTATAGAAAGAGTCTGGCTGCGAACGCTACATAATTCTGTGTTACCCGTTGATCTCCATGTTTTATCAAAAGTATAAAAGGCCTTCTGAACAATAAAGGATCGGACCAGTTTCTCGAACTAGTCTCTCGGCCTGGTTTCTTGGGACTCTGGCTCCCCCCATGTCTCTCTCTCTCCTCTTCTCTCCCCTTCCCTCTCTCTGCTCTTTACTTTAACTTCAGGCTGAATCTCCATCTGGGGCGCAGAGGCTCGCCAGTCTACTTACTTGCCCCGGCTGTTAAGACCCGCACGAAAGGAGCTTAAGGCGAGGCACCCTTAGATATTCAAGCGGGCGCCGGTGGCCCAACGTAGATGGTGCAGATTCCTTGTCTGGAATTTTATTGGCCTTCCGCGTAAACCAAGCTATTCAGCCCTCTTCCTCCACTTAATCTTCTTATTACACTATAGTTTCTTAATCTAATCTTACATTAATAAACAAACAAGTCTTTCCACGCCAACGCCGTCCACCCTTCGAATTCCCTGGATCCACCGGGCCAGCGACCCGGCACAGTGGCGCCCCGAACAGGCTATTCGAAGGTAGGTTCCTCGGAGCAAAAGCTCCCCCCGGGAGCACTCTCTGCTGCTCCCCCCGGAGCCCTCTCCGTTGCTCCCCCCGGAGCACTCTCTGTTGCTCCCCCGGAGTGACTTAATCACTCCCCCCCGGAGTACTTTCGGGTACTCCCCAGTGTTGAGTGTTCGGACGGCTAGGGCACCCCACTCAGGGTGCCGCGGACCCCCTGTAGGATAGACAGGGGTGAGGAAGAGTGGGAAGTGTTCAAGGTTTAAGGAAACCTGGTGCTCTAGAGGTTGAAAAGAAACCTGCTATCCAGGGTTAAAAACAAAACCCCCCTCGCCAGAGGTAAAACCTTTTGTTGAGGTAGACTTTTCTATAAGACTTAATTTTCTGACATGGTAACAGTGAATCAAAAGAAAGACAGCTTTTTATAGGAGTAATCTTGCAGTTACTAACTAAACGAGGAATTAAAGTTAAAAATTCCAATATTCATTCATTTTTTTCCTTTGTACAAGAACAGTGTCCCTGGTTTCCAGAGAAGGCACTGTTAACTTAGACACCTGGGAGAGAGTAGGAAAACAGCTAAAAACTTACTATACTTTGCATGGGCCTGTAAATGCTTTTGCTCTGCTAAAATATGATTACAAATGTTCTGGACCCCTGTCATGAGGCTGTTAGATAGCCTATGGAGAGGCTATAGCGGTAAATGGTAGTGGTCTCCACCTTCTATGCAGATCGTATTTTCTGCCATTGGCAAACAAAAGGAGAGAGACTCCTCTTCCTCCCGAGGAAGGAGGGTGCTTACAGGGACGCAGCGGCCGAGCGCCCTGGAGAGCCCCCTCCCCCTCTACACAAACCAAACCTTTAAAAAAGTTATCTTATTTAAGGCGACCACTGCAACCTCTGCTTGCGCCTCCCCAGGGCTTAAGAACTCCCCACTTTATATCCAAAGCCTCCCAGAACATTGCTTAAGTTTGAAAACGATAGTGACAATATTTTTGAGCAAAAGAGCTTTTAAAACAGAGCTTGCTCCTTGCATAAAATCCCCTCAGGAGGGGCCTCACCCAACAAAAAAAAAAGAAAAAGGAAGAAAAACAGAAAAAAAAATATTCGTAATAAAAAGGACTTTACAAATGCCAAAATGTTTCTCTTGAGGCCAAATAGAACATGTTTTGCCAAAATGTCCTGCTAAACAGACACAACAACCCGTACCAAACAACCCCAGGTAGCTCAGGCCTAGACCTCAGTTCCACCACTTCAAATAATATTAACCCCTGATGTGCCAGTGACTCAGATTCCAATGAGAGTGGCTAGTCCCCTGCCTGAGGACATTGTAAGACTTGTACTGGGGCATAGCTTGCTTTCTTTTCAAGAAATTTCGGTAGTGTCTTGTGTAGTAAATTCTGATTATACTGAAAAAACTGAAGTTTTGATCTCGCCACCTGCTAAAACTGTGCAATTAATAAAAATTAAAAAAAAAATAATAGCACAGCTTTTGCTTTTACCTTATTACCAAACAGAAAAACCAGACAAAAAAAGCCCCAGAGGATCTAGATCTAGCTTTTTGGGTGCAAAAAATTGCAGCTTCTAGGCCTTTAAAAGATTTTTAATTCAAAGATATAAAATGTCATGGCTGTTAGACAATAGACAAGACGTTTCTTACATTGCTGAGAGACTAGCGCAGCTCCTGGCCAACATATACTACTGAAAAGGAGTTAGAAAAAGTGGTATGCAGGATAAAAATGCTATAGAGTAAGAGTGAGAGAGAGTTTAAAACCTTGGTGAATAGTGAGCTCCCC
>NW_017198387.1:0-7709 GCF_001704415.2 Capra hircus
TTCCTCTCGAATGGAGACGGGGTATAACGGGAACTTCTTGAGTTGCAGCAAGGGTGTGAGGGACCCTTTGTAAGTTCCAGATGTTAGATGTGATTAGCCTCAAGACGCCCAGCGGAAATGGGCCTCATCTCGCCTGGAGGGGAGAACCTCTTGATTTTCTCGAGTTGCGACAGGTGCTCTCGTCTTACGTCGGGGATCTCAGGGACCCGCTCTGGTGGCCTCAGGAAAGGCCAGTCCCCATGCGAGTTGCTCGGGGGCCTCTCCGGATTCCTCTCCGTCGATGCCGGGGCCTAAGAACTTGTGTGGAGTCGGTGCCAGAACCTGAGGTTTCCTCTCCAGTGCTGACATGGATCTTGGGGTACTTCTGGAGTCTTCCCAGGGAGTCAGTCCTCGTCTCGAGTGGGGGCATGCACCTGCGCTTTCCTCCCGAGCCTGTAGCAGCAGTGTCACGCTTCCCTTCTCGTGGATCAAGGGATCTGTGGCTTTCCCTTGAGGCTTTCCCTGGAGGCTTTCCCAGAATGTTTTCCCACAGGGCTGTCCCACGTGCCACCGTGGTGTGAGTCGATCCTCGGCTTGAAAGTCGAGGCAGTGCAGGGAAAACAGGTTTCCCTGGAATGGACTGAGACATCTGGGGGACTCTGGGAATGGTGGCACGACCCTGGAGTTCCTCTCGCCTTTCCTGTGGAGAGCGCCTCCTCTTGAATGCGACGGCAACGCGGGAATTCTTTCCCCACGACGCAGGGAAAGGATCCCTCCTCTCGAGCTAGGAGGCGGAAACGGGGCTCCTCTGGATGTGGGCGGGACTCACGCGCTTCCTATTGAGTGGAGACGGGTATATCGCGGAACTTCTTGAGTTGCAGCAAGGGTGTGAAGGACCCTTTGGAAGTTCCAGAGGTTAGGTGTGATTAGCCTCAGAGGCCTCAGCGCAAATGAGCCTCATCTCTCCTGGAGGGGAGAACCTCCTGGATTTTCTCGAGTTCCGGCAGGTGCTCTCGACTTACGACGGGGACCTCAGGGACCCGCTCTGGTGGCCTCAGGAAAGCCAGTCCCCATGCGAGTTGCTCGGGGGCCTCTCGATTCCTGTCCCGTCGATGCCGGGGCCTAAGACGATGTGTGGAGTCGGTGCCGGAACCTGAGGATTCCTCTCCAGTGCTGACATGGATCTTGGGGTACTTCGGGAGTCTCCCCAGGGGAGTCAGTCCTCATTCGAGTGGGGGCATTAAAGAGCGCTTTCCTTCCGAGCTGTAGCAGCAGTGTCATTCTTCCCTTCGCGTGGATCAAGGGATCAGTGGCTTTCCCTCGAGGCTTTCCCATGAGGCTTTCTCACGAGGGCTTTCCCACAGGGCTGTCACACGTGCCACGTGCTGTGAGTCGATCCTCGGCTTGAAAGTCGAGGCAGTGCAGGGAAAACAGGTTTCCCTGGAATGGACTGAGATATCTGGGGTACTCTGGGAATGGTGGCACGACCCTGGAGTTCCTCTCACCTTTCCTGTTGAGAGCGCCTCCTCTTGAGTTGTGACGGGAAGACCGGGAATTCTTTCCCCGACCACGGCAGGTAAAGGATACCTCCTCTCTAGCTGTGAGGCGGAAACGGGGTTCCTCTGGATGTGGGCGGGACTCTCGTGCTTCCTCTCGAGTGGAGACAGGTATGTCGGGGAACTTCTTGAGTTGCAGCAAGGGTGTGAAGAACCCTTTGGAAGTTCCAGAGGTTTAGGTGTGATTAGCCTCGAGACGCCTCAGCAGGAAATGGGCCTCATCTCGCCTGGAGGGGAGAACCTCCTGGATTTTTTCGAGTTGGGACAGGTGATATCGACTTAAGACGGGGACCTGAGGGACCCCGCTCTGGTGGCCTCAAGAAAGGCCATTCCCCATGCGAGTTGCTCGGGGCCTCTCGGGATTCCTCTCCCGTCGATGCCGGGGCCTAAGACCTTGTGTGGATTCGGTGCTGGAAACCTGAGGATTCCTCTCCAGTGCTGACATGGATCTTGGCATCCTTAAAGGCGAGATGAGCCCCATTTCCGCTGAGGCATCTCGAGGCTAATCACACCTAAACCTCTGGAACTTCCAAAGGGTCCTTCACACCCTTGCTGCAACTCAAGGAGTTCTCTGACATACCCGTCTCCACTCGAGAGTATCAAGATCTTCCCGCCCACTTTCAGAGGAGCACTGTTTCCACCTCATAGCTCGAGAGGAGGGATCCTTTCCCTGCGTGGTCTGGAAAGCATTCCCGGCGTTCCAGTCGCATCTCAAGAGGAGGCCCTCTCCACAGGAAAGGCTAGAGAAACTCCAGGGTCGTTCCACCATTCCCAGAGTCCCCCAGATGTCTCTGTCAATTCCAGGGAAACCTGTTTTCCCTGCACTGCCTCGACTTTGAAGCCGAAGATCGGACTCACACCACGGTGGCACGTGGGACAGCCCTGAGGAAAATCCTCGTGGGAAAGCCTCATTGGAAAGCCTCCAGGGAAAGCTGCAGATCCCTTGATACATGCTAAGGGAAGTGTGACACTGCTTCCACAGATCGGGAGGAAATTGAACGTGCATGCCCCCACTCGAGACTAGGACTGACTAACCTGGGAGACTCCAGAAGAACCCCAAGATCCATGTCCGCACTGGAGAGGAATCCTCACGTTCCGGCACCGACTCCACACAAGGTCTTAGGCCCCGGAATCGACGGGAGAGGAAACCCAAGAGGCCCCGAGCAACTCGCAAGGGGACTGGCCTTTCCTGAGTCCACCAGATCTGGTCCCTGAAGTCCCCGACGTAAGTCGACAGCACCTGCCGCAACTCGAGAAAATCCAGGAGGTTCTCCCCTCCAGGCCAGATGAGGCCCCATTTTCTTGAGGCCTCTCGAGGCTAATCACACCTATCCTCTGGAATTTCCAAAGGGTCCTTCACACCCTTGCTGCAACTCAAGAAGTTCCCCCGACATAACCCGTCTCCACTCGAGAGGAAGCACGAGAGTCCCGCCCACATCCAGAGGAGCCCCGTTTCCGCCTCATAGCTGGAGAGGAGGGATCCTTTCCCTGCGTGGTCGGGAAAGAATTCCGGGCGTTCCCGTCTCATCTCAAGAGGAGGCGCTCTCCACAGGAAAGGCGAAAGGAACGCCAGGGTCATGCCACCATTCCCAGAGTCCCCCAAATGTCTCAGTCCATTCCAGGGAACCTGTTTTCCCTGCACTGCCTCGACTTTCAAGCCGAGGATCAACTCACACCACGAAGGCAACGAGGGACAGCCTTGTGGGAAACCCTCGGAGGAAAAGCCTCGATGGAACGCCACAGATCCCATGATCCCCGAAGGAAAGCGTGACACTGCTGCTACAGCTCGGGAGGAAAGCGCACGTGCATGCCCCACTCGAGACGAGGACTGACTCCCCTGGGGATACTCCAGAAGTACCTCAAGATCCATGTAAGCACTGGAGAGGAATCCTCAGGTGCCGGCACCGACTCCACACAAGGCCTCAGGCCCCGGCATCGACGGGAGAGGAATCCTGAGAGGCCCCCTGAGCAACTTGCATGGGGACTGGCCTTTCCTGAGCCACCAGAGCGGGTCCCTGAGGTCCCCGTCGTAAGTCGAGAGCACCTGGGGTAACTCGAGAAAATCAGGAGGTTCTCCCCTCCAGGCGAGATGAGGCCCATTTCCGCTGAGGCGTCTCAAGGCTAATCACACTAACCTCTGGAACTTCCAAAGGGTCCTTCACACCTTGCTGCAACTCAAGAAGTTCCCGACATACCCGTCTCCACTCGAGAGGAAGCACGAGAGTTCCGCCCACATCCAGAGGAGCCCCGTTTCCGCCTCCTAGCTCGAGAGGAGGGATCCTTTCCCTGCGTGGTCTGGAAAGAATTCTGGGCGTTCTCGTCGCATCTCAAGAGGAGGCGCTCTCCACAGGAAAGGCGAGAGGAACTCCAGAGTCGTGCCACCATTCGCAGAGTCCCGCAGATGTCTCAGTCCATTCCAGGGAAACCTGCTTTCAATGCACTGCCTCGACTTTCAAGCCGAGGATCGACTCACACACACGGTGGCACGTGGGACAGCCCTTTGGGAAAGCCTCTTGGGAAAGCCTCGAGGGAAAGCCACAGATCCCTTGATACATGAGAAGGGAAGCGCGACACTGCTGCGAAAGCTCGGGAGGAAAGCGATCGTGCATACCCCTCTCGAGACGAGGACTGACTCCCTTGGGGAGACTCCAGAAGTACCCCAAGATCCATGTCAGCACTGGAGAGGAATCCTCCAGTTCCGGCACCGACTTGACACTAGGCCTTAGGCCCCGGCATCGACGAGAGAGGAATCCCGAGAGGCCCCGAGCAACTCGCATGTGGACTGGCCTTTCCTGAGGCCACCACAGCGGGTCCCTGATGTCCCCGACGTAAGTCGAGAGCACCTGCCGCAACTCGAGAAAATCCAGGAGGTTCTCCCCTCCAGGCGAGATGGGGCCCATTTCCGCTGAGGCGTCTCGAGCCTAATCACACCTAACCTCTGGAACTTCCAAAGGGTCCTTCAACCCTTGCTGCAACTCAAGAAGTTCCCCGACATACCCGTCTCCCCTCGAGAGGAAGCACGAGAGTCCTGCCCACATCCAGAGGAGCCCCGTTTCCGCCTCCTAGCTCGAGAGGAGGGATCCTCTCCCTGCGTGGTGGGGAAAGAATTCCCGGCGTTCCCGTCGCATCTCAAGAGGAGGCGCTCTCCACAGGAAAGGCGAGAGGAACTCCAGTGTCGTGCCACCATTCCCAGAGTCCCCCAGATGTCTCAGTCCATTCCAGGGAAACCTGTTTTCCCTGTACTGCCTCGACTTTCAGGACGAGGATCGACTCACACCACGGTGGCACGGGGGACAGCCCTGTGGGAAAGCCTCGTGGGAAAGCCTGGCTGGGAGAGCCACAGATCCCTTGATCCACGCGAAGGGGAAGCGTGACACTGCTGCTACAGCTCGGGAAGAAAGCGTACGTGCATGTCCCGACTCGAGACGAGGACTGACTCCACTGGGGAGACTTCAGAAGTACCCCAAGTTCCATGTCAGCACTGGAGTGGAATCCTCAGGTTCCAGCACCGACTCCACACAAGATCTTAGGCCGGGCATCGACGGGAGAGGAATCCCGAGAGGCCCCCGAGCAACTCGCATGTGGACTGGCCTTTCCTGAGGCCACCAGAGCGGGTCCCTGAGGTCCCCGTCGTAAGTCGAGAGCAACCTGCCGCAACTCGAGAAAATCCAGGAGGTTCTCCCTTCCAGGCGAGCTGAGGCCCATTTCCGCTGAGGCGTCACGAGGCTAATCACATCTAACATCTGGAACATCCAAAGGGTCCTTCAGACCCTGGCTGCAACTCAAGAAGTTCCCCGACATACCCGTCTCCACTCGAGAGGAAGCACGAGAGTCCCGCCCACATCCAGAGGAGCCCCGTTTCCGCCTCCTAGCTCGAGAGGAGGGATCCTTTCCCTGCGTGGTGGGGAAAGAATTACCCGCGTTCCCGTCGCATCTCAAGAGGATGCGCTCTCCACAGGAAAGGGGAGAGGAACTCCAGGGTCCTGCCACCATTCCCAGAGTCCCCCAGATGTCTCAGTCCATTTCAGGGAAAACTGTTTTCCCTGCACTGACTCGACTTTCAAGCCGAGGATCGACTCACACCACGGTGGCACGTGGGACAGCCCTGTGGTAAGGCCTCGTGGGAAAGCCTCGTGGGAAAGCCTCGAGGGAAAGCCACAGATCCCTTGATCCATGCGAAGGGAACCGCGATACTGCTGCTACAGCTCGGGAGGAAAGCGCACGTGCATTCCCCCTCTCGAGACGAGGACTGACTCCCCTGGGGAGACTCCAGAAGTAACCCAAGATCCTTGTCAGCACTGGAGAGGAATGCTGAGTTTCCGGCACAGACTCCACACAAGATCTTAGGCCCTGGCATCGACGGGAGAGGAATCCCGAGAGGCCCACGTGGCAACTCCATGCGGAATGTCCTTTCCTGAGGCCACCAGAGCGGGTCCCTGCGGTCCCCGTCGTAAGTAGAGAGCACCTGCCGCAACTCGAGAAAATCCAGGAGGTTCTCCCTCCAGGCGAGATGAGGCCCATTTCCGCTGAGGCGTCTCGAGGCTAATCACACCTAACCTCCGGAACTACAAAAGGGTCCTTCACACCCTTGCTGCAACTCAAGAAGTTCCCCGACATACCCGTCTCCACTCGAGAGGAAGCACGAGAGTCCCGCCCACATCCAGAGGAGCCCCGTTTCCGCCTCCTAGCTCGAGAGGATCGATCCTTCCCTGCGTGGTGGGAAAGAATCCCGGCGTTCCCGTCGCATCTCAAGAGGAGGCTCTCTCCACAGGAAAGGCGAGAGGAACTCCAGGTCGTGCCACCATTCCCAGAGTCCCCCAGATGTCTCAGTCCATTCCAGGGAAACTGTTTTCCCTGCACTGCCTCGAATTTCAGGACGAGGATCGACTCACATCACGGTGGCACGTGGGACAGACCTCGTGGGAAAGCCTGTGGGAGAGCCACAGATCCCTTGATCCACGCGAAGGGAAGCGGGACATTGCTGCTACAGCTCGGGAAGAAAGCGCAAGTGCATGCCCCAACTCGAGACGAGGACTGACTCCACTGGGGAGACTCCAGAAGTACCCCAAGTTCCATGTCAGCACTGGATTGGAATCCTCAGGTTCCGGCAGTGAATGCACACAAGGTCTTAGGCCCCAGCATCGACGGGAGAGGAATCCCGAGAGGCCCACGTGGAACTCCATGGGAATGGCCTTTCCTGAGGCCACCAGAGCGGGTCCCTGATGTCCCCGTCGTAAGTCGAGAGCACCTGCCGCAACTCGAGAAAATCCAGGAGGTTCTCCCTTTCAGGCGAGATGAGGCCCATTTCGCTGAGGTGTCACAAGGCTAATCACATCTAACATCTGGAACATCCAAAGGGTCCTTCAGACCCTTGGCTGCAACTCAAAAAGTTTCCCAACATACCCGTCTCCACTCGAGAGGAAGCACGAGAGTCCCCGCTCACATCCAGAGGAGCCCCGTTTCCGCCTCCTAGTTCGAGAGGAGGGATCCTTTCCCTGGTGTTCGGAAAGAATTCCCGGCGTTCCCGTAGCATCTCAAGAGGAGGCGCTCTCCACATGAAAGGCGAGAGGAACTCCAGGGTCGTGCCACCATTCCCAGAGTCCCCCAGGTGTCTCATTCCACTCCAGGGAAACCTGTTTTCCCTGCACTGCCTCGACTTTCAAGCCAAGGATCGACTCACAATATGTGGCACGTGGGACAGCCCTGTGGGAAAGACTCGAGGGAAAGCCCCGTGGAAAAGCCTCGTGGGAAAGCCTCGAGGGAAAGCCACAGATCCCTTGATCCAAGCAAAGGGAAGCGTGACACTGCTACTACAGCTCGAGAGGAAAGCGCACGTGCATGCCCCACTCGAGACGAGACTGACTCCCCTGGGGAGACTCCAGAATTACCCAAGATACATGTCAGCACTGGAGAGGAATCCTCAGGTCCGGCACTGACTCCACACAAGGTCTTAGGCCCCAGCATCAACGGGAGAGGAAACCCGAAGGCCCGAGCAAGTCGCGATGGGGACTGGCCTTTCCTTGAGGCCACCCAGATCGCGTCCCCGAGGTTCCCGTCGTAAGTCGAGAGCACCTGCCGCCACTCGAGAAAATCAGGAGCTCTCCCCTCCAGGCGAGATAAGGCCCATTTCCGCTCAGGCTCTTGAGCGTCATATCTGGAACTTCAAGGGTCCTT
>NW_017198388.1:0-7709 GCF_001704415.2 Capra hircus
ACGTAGTTCCCTAGCACTCTCCTCCCCAGCAGAGACATGTGCAGGTGGTTGGGGCCTGATCCTGCGTGTCTGGGTTTCCTGCCACAGCCTCAACTCAGGGGAAGCAGCCCCTGAGGCAAGACCTGCTGGAGGAGCCCTGCGCCCCCGCCTGATAGGCGATGCACAGCCAGCAGGGAAGCGAGCCTCCTCGGAAGAGGAGGCAGCAAGCCGACAAGCTGAAAATCCCTGCTTCACGAAGCTAAGTGCGACTCCAGTACGGCAGATCTCTAGCTCTGTTCAGAGGCCCGATCTGGCAGAGTTCCTGGCACCAAGATGCTCTGCCATAGGCGAGCCTTGCGCAGACTTGCCTTGCTTTAAGGCTCCCTCCCCAGGAAGGAGCAGGCTGTGTGAGGCTCGGAAACGCCACTGGCGCCTTCCTGGCTTCAGCTCTACCCCTGCCTTGCCTTTGCACTTAGGTCCCAAGCGTCCTTGAGGAGGGCTTAGGGGCTGGTGGGTTGCACACTGCAAGGGCTCCAGCAGTGAAAGCTCTGTCAGAGGGAAGCGAAGGGCAACAGCAGGGCTCCTTCAGCCGGTTCCTTGGCCGCCCAGACAAAGCTCCGCACGGAGAGCACCAGGTTCCAAGGGCCCTGGCTGGGTTTTGCATCCCCACACTCCCAGAGGCTGACTCCCGTGGGTGCCTAGAAAGTGTGTGAGAGACGTAGGTTCCCTAGCACTCTCCCTCCCCAGCAGAGACATGTGCAGGTGGTTGGGGCCTGATCCTGCGTGTCTGGGTTCCCGCCCACAGCCCCAACTCAGGGGAAGCAGCCCCTGAGGCAAGACCTGCTGGAGGAGCCCTGCGCGCCCGCCTGATAGGCGAGAGCACAGCCAGCAGTGTAGCGAGCCTCCTCGGGAGAAGAGGAGGCAGCCGAGCCCAGTCAAGAGGAAAGCCCTGCTTGCACGGAGCTAAGTGGGCCTCCAGTACGGCAGAGCTCTAGCTCTGCTCAGAGCCCCGATCTGGCAGAGTTTCTGGCGCGAGGCTGCTCGGCCGGGGGCTCGCCTTGCCCAGACTTGCCTTGCTTTTAGGCTCCCTCCCCAGGAAGGAGCTGTCTGAGCGAGCCTGGGAGACGCCACTGGTGCCTTCCTTGCCTCAGCTCCAATCCTGCCTTGCCTTTGCACATAGGTGCCAGGCGTGGTTGGGGAGGGCTTAGGGGGTGGTGGGTTGCACACTGCCAAGGGCTTCAGCAGTGAGAGCTCTGTCAGAGGGAAGGGAAGGGCAACTGCAGGGCTCCTCCAGCGGTTTCTAGGCCGCCTAGAATCAGCGCCGCACCGAGAGCACCAGGCTCCCAGGGCCCCTGGCTGGGGTTTTCAGCCCCGCACACACGGAGGCTGATTCCTTGGGTGCCCAGAAAGTGTATGACAGACGTAGGTTCCCTAGCACTCTCCTCCCCAGCAGAGACATGTGCAGGTGGTTGGGGCCTGATCCTGCGTGTCTGGGTTCCTGCCCACAGCCCCAACTCAGGGGAAGCAGCCCCTGAGGCAAGACCTGCTGGAGGAGCCCTGCGCCCCCGCCTGATAGGCGAGTGCACAGCCAGCAGGGAAGCGAGCCTCCTCGGGGGAAGAGGAGGCAGCCCAGCCCCGTCAAGTTGAAAGCCCTGCTTGCACGGAGCTAAGTGCGCCTCCAGTACGGCAGAGCTCTAGCTCTGCTCAGAGCCCCGATCTGGCAGAGTTCCTGGCGCGAGGCTGCTCTGCCGGGGGCTAGCCTTGCCCAGACTTGCCTTGCTTTTAGGCTGCCTCTCCAGGAAGGAGCAGGCAGCAGGAGCCTGGGAGTCGCCACTGGCGCCTTTCTTGCCTCAGCTCCAATCCTGCCTTGCCTTTGCACTTAGGTCCCAGTCCTCCTTAAGGAGAGCTTAGGGGCTGGTGGGTTGCACACTGCCAAGGGCTCCAGCAGTGAGAATTCTGTCAGAGGGAAGGGAAGGGCAACTGCAGGGCTCCTCCAGCGGTTGCTTGGCCGCCCAGATTCAGCGCCACACGGAGAGCACCAGGCTCCCAGGGCCCCTGGCTGGGGTTTTCAGCCCCGCACACACGGAGGCTGATTCCTTGGGTGCCCAGAAAGTGTATGACAGACGTAGGTTCCCTAGCACTCTCCTCCCCAGCAGAGACATGTGCAGGTGTTTGGGGCCTGATCCTGCGTGTCTGGGTTCCTGCCCACAGCCCCAACTCAGGGGAAGCAGCCCCTGAGGCAAGACCTGCTGGAGGAGCCCTGCGCCCCCGCCTGATAGGCGAGTGCACAGCCAGCAGGGAAGCGAGCCTCCTCGGGGGAAGAGGAGGCAGCAAGTCCCCGTCAAGCTGAAATCCCTGCTTACCACGAAGCTAAGTGCGACTCCAGTACGGCAGATCTCTAGCTCTGTTCAGAGGCCCGATCTGGCAGAGTTCCTGGCACCAAGATGCTCTGCCATAGGCGAGCCTTGCGCAGACTTGCCTTGCTTTAAGGCTCCCTCCCCAGGAAGGAGCAGGCTGTGTGAGGCTCGGAAACGCCACTGGCGCCTTCCTGGCTTCAGCTCTACCCCTGCCTTGCCTTTGCACTTAGGTCCCAAGCGTCCTTGAGGAGGGCTTAGGGGCTGGTGGGTTGCACACTGCCAAGGGCTCCAGCAGTGAAAGCTCTGTCAGAGGGAAGCGAAGGGCAACAGCAGGGCTCCTTCAGCGGTTCCTTGGCCGCCCAGACAAAGCTCCGCACGGAGAGCACCAGGTTCCAAGGGCCCCTGGCTGGGTTTTGCATCCCCACACTCCCAGAGGCTGACTCCGTGGGTGCCTAGAAAGTGTGTGAGAGACGTAGGTTCCCTAGCACTCTCCTCCCCAGCAGAGACATGTGCAGGTGGTTGGGGCCTTATCCTGCGTGTCTGGGTTCCCGCCCACAGCCTCAACTCAGGGGAAGCAGCCCCTGAGGCAAGACCTGCTGGAGGAGCCCTGCGCGCCCGCCTGATAGGCGAGAGCACAGCCAGCAGTGTAGCGAGCCTCCTCGGGAGAAGAGGAGGCAGCCGAGCCCAGTCAAGAGGAAAGCCCTGCTTGCACGGAGCTAAGTGGGCCTCCAGTACGGCAGAGCTCTAGCTCTGCTCAGAGCCCCGATCTGGCAGAGTTTCTGGCGCGAGGCTGCTCGGCCGGGGGCTCGCCTTGCCCAGACTTGCCTTGCTTTTAGGCTCCCTCCCCAGGAAGGAGCTGTCTGAGCGAGCCTGGGAGACGCCACTGGTGCCTTCCTTGCCTCAGCTCCAATCCTGCCTTGCCTTTGCACATAGGTGCCAGGCGTCGTTGGGGAGGGCTTAGGGGGTGGTGGGTTGCACACTGCCAAGGGCTTCAGCAGTGAGAGCTCTGTCAGAGGGAAGGGAAGGGCAACTGCAGGGCTCCTCCAGCGGTTTCTAGGCCGCCTAGAATCAGCGCCGCACCGAGAGCACCAGGCTCCCAGGGCCCCTGGCTGGGGTTTTCAGCCCCGCACACACGGAGGCTGATTCCTTGGGTGCCCAGAAAGTGTATGACAGACGTAGGTTCCCTAGCACTCTCCTCCCCAGCAGAGACATGTGCAGGTGTTTGGGGCCTGATCCTGCGTGTCTGGGTTCCTGCCCACAGCCCCAACTCAGGGGAAGCAGCCCCTGAGGCAAGACCTGCTGGAGGAGCCCTGCGCCCCCGCCTGATAGGCGAGTGCACAGCCAGCAGGGAAGCGAGCCTCCTCGGGGGAAGAGGAGGCAGCCAGTCCCCGTCAAGCTGAAAGCCCTGCTTGCACGGAAGCTAAGTGCGACTCCAGTACGGCAGATCTCTAGCTCTGTTCAGAGGCCCGATCTGGCAGAGTTCCTGGCGCCAAGATGCTCTGCCATAGGGCGAGCCTTGCGCAGACTTGCCTTGCTTTTAAGGCTGCCTCCCCAGGAAGGAGCAGGCTGTGTGAGGCTCGGGAAACGCCACTGGCGCCTTCCTGGCCTTCAGCTCCTACCCTGCCTTGCCTTTGCACTTAGGTCCCAAGCGTCCTTGAGGAGGGCTTAGGGGCTGGTGGGTTGCACACTGCCAAGGGCTCCAGCAGTGAAAGCTCTGTCAGAGGGAAGCGAAGGGCAACAGCAGGGCTCCTTCAGCGGTTGCTTGGCCGCCCAGACAAGCGCCGCACGGAGAGCACCAGGTTCCAAGGGCCCCTGGCTGGGTTTTGCATCCCCACACTCCCAGAGGCTGACTCCGTGTGTGCCTAGAAAGTGTGTGAGAGACGTATGTTCCCTAGCACTCTCCTCCCCAGCAGAGACATGTGTTTGGGAGGGCTTAGGGATCGCTGAGTTCCACACTTCCAAGGGCTCCAGCACTGAGAGCTCTGTCGACGGGAAGGGAAGGGCAACTGCAGAGCTCCTTCAGCTGTTGCTTGGCTGTCCAGACTCAGCGCCACATTGAGAGCACCATGCACCCAGGGCCCCTGGGTGGTGTCTGCAGCCAGCAGGCTGGCGACTCACTTGTGGTCTCCCATCATTTGCCTGAAATACATAGGTTCCCTAATGCTCTTCTCCCCAGCAGAGCTGTGTGCAGGTTGTTGGGGCCTGCCCCTGCGTGTCTGGGTTCCCGCCCACAACCCCAGCTCAGGGGAAGTAACCCCTGAGCCAAGACCTGCAGGAGGCGAGGTATGGCTCCGCCTGGAAGCCGAGTGCACAGGACAAGTGGAAGGGAGCCTCCTCCGGGGAAGAGGAGGCAGCCCAGTCGCCTGCTGCTGCAAGCCTTGCTGGGGTGGAGCCGAGTGCGCCTCCAGTATCGCAGAGCTCCAGCTCCGCTGAGAGCCCTGATCTGGCAGAGTTCCTTGCGCGAGGCTGCTCTGCCTGGGGCGAGCCTTGCCCAGACTTGCCTGGCTTCTAGACTTCCTGCCCAGGAAGGAGCAGTCTGCACGAGGTTGGGAGACGCCACTGGCACCTTCCTGGCCTCAGCTCTGCTCCTGCCTTGCCTTTGCACCTAGGCCCCAGGCGTTCTTGTGGTGGCTTAGGGGCCGGTGGCTTCCACACTGCCAAGGGCTCCAACAGTGAGAGCTCTGTTCGAGGGAAATGAAGGGTATATTTGGAATGCAATCGTTTATCAGATGTGAGACCCACACCTTCACCCTGAACCCTCACCCCGAGCCCTTACCCTCGCCCTCACCCACACCCTCACCCTGAACCCTTACCCTCACCCTCACCTTGAAGCCTTACCCCTCACCCTCACCCCTAACCCTAACCCTCACGCCTCACCCCTCACCCTAACAAGTTGGGGGGCTGTTCTGCACACTGTAACCTTAACCCTTCCCTCACCCGACACCCTATCCACATCCTAACCCTAACCCACTTCATAGTCACGCCCTCAACCCTATACTTACCCTTGAAGTACGTACCTGCATCATCTTCGTTTTGGACACTTCCCATGCATAACAAAAGACAAGGTTGGAATGTTTCAAACATCGATCCAAGACCCATTATCCACATAAAAGGGATATAAATACTCTGATCACATCATTTAAAATCTCTTGCATCACCAAAATACCTCTCCACCACGTATCCAATCGCCATTGATGGATCACATCTATCTCATACATTTTATAACTTAGCAATCAGATACGCACCCGTAATCTGGGTAATTATATACACAGGATATATTGATACCATAAATATTTCAACAAATTCCACTTTCTACGATGAGTTCAATCTTCACAAAAGTAGGATGAACGGCACCTGTTTCCACTAGGATCCATAGCATTGCACAAAGTGACAGTGAGCGTGAAAATCTTAATGATGACCACCGGAAAGAAGGTCAGCACGGCTGATATCACAGATTTTCAGTGTTCCAATACGACTTCTACCCAAATCCATAAGAAAGACATATGCATAGGAAACTACAAATTGAAAGCAAGTCTATTGAGATAAATATTGGACATCAATTGTATGAATCTTTAAGGCATAACTGGCAGACATTCTTCAGACATTCTTCAAATTCATAGAATGACAAACAAAGTATGGCTACGTACAATCCATTCGGTTTTATAAACCACTCATGAATAACCTCACAAGCCATTGAAAACCAGATGACACTTTCAAATAGCTTTCGATCTACAAACAAGGCTGTAAGACAGAAAGTTAAAATCGAAATACATGAACTAAATCCTCAATAGATATGAAAACATCCCTTGGTAGTGAAGTCGATTCACATTAGTTATTAGGGCTTTCATGCACAGATCCACGGGGCATATACAGAACCATTCCTCCAACAAAACTGAAGAATGACTTTAAAATCGCAAAAACAAAACATGAGTATATGTGTTCACACACTTCATGGAGCAAGGGTTTCTTCGATCTGAAAACTGGCGTCGATGAAGGACTGTGTGAAGAATACTTCAAAGTCTATTTGGCAAACACAGCCTACGTTGCTATATTTAGTCCTCAGATGAATGGAATGTCATGAGTACTGGGCGTTTCAAAGAAGCAGCCTGTGAAGCTGCTGGACAGCTTATTGGGATCGTGGTATACCACATTCACACGTTTCAGTAGCATTGGTGCAAAAACGATACACTTCTCAGGGGAAGCTTCTACATGGACTCTTGGGATCAGAGCTCTAACTCATACACACATACTTTTCCTTTGAAAATGATCCTGCATGATAAGCAAACAAAACACTGGATGAACACCTAGACGGTGAGCTCTGTACTAAATGATTTGAAAGCCAGTAGATGGAATGAGCTGATGAGGAAGACTACAAACGAGTCATCTTCTTCAACTTGGTCAAACTGCTCATAGTCATACAAGTGAATGAAAAGTGGAGCCTGTTGTCATTCAATCTGTTGAAAAGAAAGAGAAATAATACAACAAATTAGCAAATCTTATTTTCTTCATAAACATTATATTATTTCTGCACAGCTTTCTTACTGGCATGAATAGAATATCTGCAATAATCACTTGTCACAGTGAAATGGATTCACATTCGATATCGATTCACATCTAGAATTGATGCCATAGCTGTTTGATACTATTGCTTGAGTGAATGCAACTTATGTGACTTCACAAACTACAAACACGACTAACATAATAGGTATTAAAAAACCTTGAGTGACATGAGCGTGAAGACTTAGTAGAGTTGCTCTCAAGAATCATGATACTATTCTTCACTCCAGCCATAGGACTGGAATCTGTACATTAACACCCCTGCAAAAGAAACGGGAAGGATAGAATAATAATAAAGGAACTTCATAACTATATTCCTACTGTCAACATTCAACACTATGTTTTCTTTTCAACTGACTTTCATATTTGGTCTACTGTAACCTCTTCTGTGTTCATTTTATGCTAAACTTATTGCCAACAGTAAAATTACCATATGAGCTCTAATGAATTTTTTTACTTGCAAAGCTAGTGATAGAACCAAAGGCCAATATCTACATCAAACAGGAGGAATGAATGGAAACTGTAAACAATTTTATGGAATAGCATTTCCGTGCTCCTATTCAGTCAAACGGACATTCCAAAGGATGTGATTTTTTCTGAAAGTTTTATTTCGGAAACTTGGAAGTGGATGACTGCAAAACAATAAAACGAATAATATATTGATACATAATACGAATAATATACAGTGGGTCATTCTTTTTTCTATTCTGCCACAGCTAACTGACTGGAAGTCAGTTGTCGTAACTACTACTAACAGAAGACCCTCACGATGAGTGAAGATATATAGGAAAATCCATAATAGATCTAAAAACCGTC